>NC_057801.1:672675498-672975498 GCF_018294505.1 Triticum aestivum
CCCTCTCTTTCCCAATCTCCTCCTCTCTTTCCCGTTTGGCTTTTTCCGTTGCCTTGCTATTTGCTTGTGTGTTGGATTACTTGTTGCCATGGCGCAGGATAATACCAAATTGTGTGACTTCTCGAATACCAATAATAATGATTTCCTTAGTACTCCGATTGCTCCTCTTAATAATGATGAGTCTTGTGAAATCAATACCGCTTTGCTGAATCTTGTTATGAAAGATCAATTCGCCGGCCTTCCTAGTGAAGATGTCGCTACTCATCTAAACAATTTTGTTGATTTGTGTGATATGCAAAAGAAGAAAGATACGGATAATAATATTGTCAAATTGAAGTTATTTCCGTTTTCACTTAGAGATCGTGCTAAAGTTTGGTTTTCGTCTTTGCCTAAAAATAGTATTGATTCTTGGAACAAGTGCAAAGATGCTTTTATCTCAAGTATTTTCCTCCCGCTAAGATCATCACTCTTAGGAACGATATTATGAATTTTAAACAACTTGATCATGAGCATGTTGCCCAAGCTTGGGAAAGAATGAAATTGATGCTTCGCAATTGCCCTACTCATGGTTTGAATTTATGGATGATCATACAAAAATTTATGCCGGATTGAAGTTTGCTTCTAGAAATCTTTTAGATTCGGCCGCGGGAAGCACGTTTATGGAAATTACGTTAGGAGATGCTACAATTTTTTTTGATAATATTATGGCTAATTATTCTCAATGGCACACTGAAAGATCTTCTAGTAAAAAAGTGCATGTTATAGAAGAAATCAATGTTTTGAGTGAAAAGATGGATGTACTTATGAAGATGTTTGCTACCAAAAATACTTCTCTTGATCCCAATGATATGCCTTTATCTACTTTGATTGATAATAATAATGAATCTATGGATGTGAATTTTGTTGGTAGGAATAGTTTTGGAAATAACGCTTATAGAGGGAATTTTAATCCTAGGCCTTATCCTAGTAATCCTTCTAATAATTATGGAAATTCCTACAAGAACTCTTATGGAAATTTTAATAAGATGTCCTCTGAATTTGAGAGTAGTGTTAAAGAGTTTATGAATTCACAAAAGAATTTTAATGCTTTGCTTGAAGAGAAATTGCTTAAGGTTGATGATTTGGCTAGGAACGTTGATAGAATTTCTCTTGAAATTGATTCTTTAAAGCTTAGATCTATTCCTCCTAAACATGATATCAATGATTCTCTCAAATCTATGAGAATTTCCATTGATGAGTGCAAGGAAAGAACCGCTAGGATGCGTGCTTCCAAAGATGCCTTTATTAAAGCGTGTTCTTCCAATTCCTATGAAAATCAAGATGAAGATCTAAAAGTTATTGATGTGTCCCCCATTAAATCTATGTTTTGCAATATGAATCTTGATGAAACTGAATATGATCTTCCTTTACCTAGAAGGTGTTCTAAGAATTTGGAGTTTCTAGATCTTGATGATGAAATTGATGAAAGTGGGATTGAAAGAAATAAAAACCTAGATGTTGCTAAACCCACTATTTTGGATCTCAAGGAATTTAATTATGAAAATTGCTCTTTGATTGATTGTATTTCCTTGTTGCAGTCCGTGCTAAATTCTCCTCATGCTTATAGTCAAAATAAGGCCTTTACCGAACACATTTTTGATGCCTTGATGCAATCTTATGAAGAAGAACTTGAGTTGAAAGTTTCTATCCCTAGAAAGCTCTATGATGAGTGGGAACCTACTATTAAAATTAAAATTAAAGATTACGAGTTTCATGCTTTGTGTGATTTGGGTGCTAGTGTCTCCACTATTCCCAAAACTTTGTGTGATTTGCTAGATTTCGTGACTTTGAAGATTGCTCTCTAAACTTGCATCTTGCGGATTCCACTATTAAAAAGCCTATGGGAAGAATTAATGATGTTCTTATTGTTGCAAATAGGAATTATGTGCCCGTAGATTTTATCGTTCTTGATATAGATTGCAATCCTTCACGTCCTATTATTCTTGGTAGACCTTTCCTTAGAACGATTGGTGCGATTATTGATATGAAGGAAGGGAATAGTAGATTCCAATTTCCCTTAAAGAAGGGCATGGAACACTTCCCTAGAAAGAAAATAAAATTACCTTATGAATCTATCATGAGAGCCACTTATGGATTGCCCACCAAAGATGGCAAAACCTAGATCTATCCTTGCTTTTATGCCTAGCTAGGGACGTTAAACGATAGCGCTTGTTGGGAGGCAACCCAGTTTTATTTTTTGTTTTTTGTTTTTGTTTCTGTTTAGGAATAAATAATCCATCTAGCCTCTGTTTGGATGTGGTTTTATGTTTTAATTAGTGTTTGTGCCAAGTAGAACCTATAGGATAACCTACGATGATAGTTGATTTGATTCTGCTGAAAAACAGAAACTTTGCGCTTACGAGAAAAAATTCAATAAATCACAGAAACGTGATTTTGCATTGATTCTTTTTGATTCTGATCAATAAACAATTTTTTCAGTACTTCCTATTTTGGTAGAATTTTTAGAGTTCCAGAAGTTTGCGTTAGTTACAGATTTCTACAGACTGTTCTGTTTTTGACAGATTCTGTTTTTCGTGTGTTGTTTGCTTATTTCAATGCATCTATGGCTAATAAATTAGTTTATAAACCATAAGGAAGTTGGAATACAGTAGGTTTAACACCAATATAAATAAAGAATGAGTTCATTATAGTACCTTAAAGTAGTCTTTTGTTTTCTTTCACTAATGGAGCTCACAAGATTTCTGTTGAGTTTTGTGTTGTGAAGTTTTCAAGTTTTGGGTGAATTCTTTTGATGGATTATGGAACAAGGAGTGGCAAGAGCCTAAGCTTGGGGATGCCCATGGCACCCCCAAGATAATCAAAGGACACAAAAAAGTCAAATCTTGGGGATGCCCCGGAAGGCATCCCCTCTTTCGTCTACTTCCATCGGTAATTTACTTGGAGCTATATTTTTATTCACCACATGATATGTGTTTTCCTTGGAGCGTCCTGTATTATTTGCGTCTTTGCTTGTTAGTTTACCACAATCATCCTTGATGTACACACCTTTTGAGAGAGCCATACACAAGTTGGAATTTGCTAGAATACTCTATATGCTTCGCTTATATCTTTTGAGTTTGATAGTTTTGCTCATAGTGCTTCACTTATATCTTTTGAGCGTGATAATTTTTGCTCTAGTGCTTCACTTATATCTTTTAGAGCACGGTGGTGGATTTTTTTTAAAGAAACTATTGATCTCTCATGCTTCACTTAGATTATTTTGAGAGTCGTTAATAGCATGGTAATTTGCTTAATGTTAATATACTTGGTATTCAAGATATGTGAAACTTTCTTTTGAGTATGTTGAATACTAAGATAAGTTTGATGCTTGATAATTGTTTTGAGATATGGAGGTGATAATATCAAAGCAATTCTAGTTGGGGTGATTATGAATTTAAAGAATGCTTGTGTTGAAGTTTGTGATTCCCGTAGCATGCACGTATGGTGAACCGCTTTGTGATGAAGTTGGAGCACAATTGTATTTATTGATTGTCTTCCTTATGAGTGGCAGTCGGGGATGAGCGATGGTCTTTTCCTACCAATCTATCCCCCTAGGAGCATGCGTGTAGTACTTTGGTTTTTGATGACTTCTAAATTTTTGCAACAAGTGCATGAGTTCTTTTGATTAATGTTGAGTCCATGGATTATACGCACCCTTTCACCCTTCCACCATTGCTAGCCTCTCTAATACCGCGCACTTTTCGCCGGTATCATACACCCATCATATACCTTCCTCAAAATAGCCACCATACCTACCTATCATGGCATTTCCATACCCATTCTGAGATATATTTCCATGCAACTTTCCACCGTTCTGTTCATATGACACACATTACTTTTGTCATATTGCTTTTTGCATAAACATGTAGTTGACATTGTATTTGTGGCAAAGCCACCATTCATAATTCTTTCATACATGTCACTCTTGATTTATTGCATATCCCGGTACACCGTCGGAGGCATTCATATAGAGTCATATTTTGTTCTAAGTATCGAGTTGTAATTGTTGAGTTGTAAGAAAAATAAAAGTGTGATGATCATCATTATTAGAGCATTGTCCCAGTGAGGAAAGGATGATGGAGACAATGCTTCCCCCATAAGTCGGGATGAGACTCCGGTCGAAATAAAAAAAGAGGCCATAAAAAAGGGAAGGCCCAAATAAAATAAAATAAAATTAGAGAAAAAGAGAGAAGGGACAATGCTGCTATCCTTTTACCACACTTGTGCTTCAAAGTAGCACCATGATCTTCATGATAGAGAGTCTCATATGTTGTCACTTTCATATACTAGTGGGAATTTTTCATTATAGACCTTGTCTTGTATATTCCAATGATGGGCTTCCTCAAAAGTGCCCTAGGTCTTCGTGAGCAAGCAAGTTGGATGCACACCCACTTAGTTCCTTTTGTTGAACTTTCATATATTTATAGATCTAGTGCATCCGTTGCATGGCAATCCCTACTCACTCACATTGATATCTATTAATGGGCATCTCCATAGCCCGTTGATACGCCTAGTTGATGTGAGACTATCTTCTCCTTTTTTGTCTTCTCCACAACCACCGTTCTATTCCACATACAGTGCTATGTCCATGGCTCACGCTCATGTATTGCGTGAAAGTTGAAAGAGTTTGAGATTACTAAAGTGTGAAACAATTGCTTGGCTCGTCATCGGGGTTGTGCATGATTAAATACTTTGTGTGATGAAGATAGAGCAACAGCCAGACTATATGATTTTGTAGGGATAACTTTATTTAGCCATGCTATTTTGAGAAGACATGATTGCTTTGATTAGTATGCTTGAAGTATTATTATTTTTATGTCAATATGAACTTTTGTCTTGAATATTTTGGATCTGAATATTCATACTACAATTAAGAAGATTTACATTGAAATTATGCCAAAGTATCACTCCGCATCAAAAATTCTTTTTTATCATTTACCTACTCGATGACGAGCAGGAATTAAGCTTGGGGATGCCTGATAAGTCTCCAACGTATCTATAATTTTTGATTGCTCCATGCTACTTTATCTACTGTTTTGGACTATATTGGGCTTTATTTTCCACTTTTATATTATTTTTGGGACTAACGTATTAACCGGAGGCCCAGCCCAGAATTGCTGCTTTTTGCCTATTTCAGTGTTTCGAAGAAACAGAATATCAAACGGAGTCCAAACGGAATGAACCTTCGGGAACGTGATTTTCTCGCCGAACGTGATCCAGGAGACTTGGACCCTGCTCCAAGGAATAACCGAGGCGGTCACGAGGGTGGGGGCGTGCCCTCCCCCCTGGGCGCGCCCCCCTACCTCGTGGGCCCCCTGTTGCTCCACCGACGTACTCCTTCCTCCTATATATACCTACGTACCCCCGACAGATCAAAGACGGAGCCAAAAACCTAATTCCACCACCGCAACTTTCTATATCCACGAGATCCCATCTTGGGGCCTGTTCCGGAGCTCCGCAGGAGGGGGCATCTACCACGGAGGGCTTCTACATCAACACCATAGCCTCTCCGATGAAGTGTGAGCAGTTTACTTCAGACCTTCGGGTCCATAGCTAGTAGCTAGATGGCTTCTTCTCTCTTTTTGGATCTCAATACAATGTTCTCCCCCTCTCTTGTGGAGATCTATTCGATGTAATCTTCTTTTTGCGGTGTGTTTGTTGAGACCAATGAATTGTGGGTTTATGATCCGGCTTATCTATGAATAATATTTGAATCTTCTCTGAATTCTTTTATGTATGATTGAGTTATCTTTGCAAGTCTCTTCGAATTATCCTTTTGGTTTGGCCAACTAGATTGGTAGTTCTTGCAATGGGAGAAGTGCTTAGCTTTGGGTTCAATCTTGCGGTGTCCTTTCCCAATGACAGAAGTGGCAGCAAGGCACGTATTGTATTGTTGCCATCAAGGATAACAAGATGGGGTTTTTATCACATTGCATGAATTTATCCCTCTACATCATGCCATCTTGCTTAAGGCGTTACTCTGTTTTTAACTTAATACTCTAGATGCATGCTGGATAGCGGTCGATGAGTGGAGTAATAGTAGTAGATGCAGAATCATTTCGATCTACTTGTCTCGGACGTGATGCCTACATACATGATCATACCTAGATATACTCATAACTATGCTCAATTCTATCAATTGCTCAACAATAATTTGTTCACCCACCGTAGAATACTTATGCTCTTGAGAGAAGCCACTAGTGAAATCTATGGCCCCCGGGTCTATTCTCATCATATCAATCTCCATTACTTTATTACTTACTTTGTTTTTACTTTGCCTTTTACTTTTCACTTTGCATCTATATATCAAAAATACCAAAAATATTATTTATCATCTCTATCAGATCTCACTCTCGTAAGTGACCATGAAGGGATTGACAACCCCTAATCGCGTTGGTTGCGAGGAGCTATCATTTTGTGTAGGTACGAGGGACTTGTGCGTGGTCTCCTACTGGATTGATACCTTGGTTCTCAAAAACTGAGGGAAATACTTACGCTACTTTGCTGCATCATCCTCTCCTCTTCGGGGAAATCCAACGCAGTGCTCAAGAGGTAGCGGAGCTCTCCCTCAACTTCTCCTCTCCCCTTGCTGGATCAAGAAGGAGGAGACGTCCCCGGGCTGTACGTGTGTTGAACGCAGAGGCACCGTCCGTTCGGCGTTAGATCGGATCTTCCGTGATTTGAATCGTCGCGAGTATGACTCCCTCATCTGTGCTCTAGTGACGCTTCCGCTTAGCGATCTTCAAAGGTATGAAGATGCTCATCCTCTCCCTCTCTTGTTGCTAGAATCTCCATAGATTGATCTTGGTGATGCATAGAAAATTTTGAATTATTGCTACGTTCCCCAACAAAAACTTCTCCAACGCTCATGTGAGAGTAATCCGTAATGTCAAATCTGACCTTATAGCATTCCAGGAGTTCTTCTTTGGTAGAGCACTTAGCGAGCACAGTAGGCCTTCCCGGCTCAATATAGCTGGTCTTGGTAATTTCAACATCAGCGTCTTGAGGGTCGTTTGTTCTGACTGGGCTAGAAACCTCAAGATTTTCAGAGCCATCAGTGGTTTGATCAGCAAGCGAGTCAGTGGTTGATGTTGGCGGCTCATGTGCTAGCTCAGGCGGCGGCTTAGCAACGGAGGCTTCAGGTGCGGTCGTCTGAAGTTCCGGTTTTTTGAGGGTTGGCCCGTCGGCCAGCTTGTCCTTCTTTGCCTTCTTGCTAACTTTTGCTTTGCCGCTACATAAGAATAAAAGGTCAGTATAAGCATAAGAATTCAAAGTACAAGATAGGTAAGTCATCATTACCATGGAGCGGTCTTGAAAGCCAGCAGGTTGGATTGAATTGAGTCGCCGGAGGAAGGAGATGTTTCCTGGTAATTTGAGTCAGAAGGGTTCAGTGATTGACGAGTGATACCCGCCAAAGGATAAGAGGAATCTAATATGGAGATGACCTCATTCCGATGTTTTATTGGTGTATTGGGTAGACCAAAGGAGAGTTCCGCGTCTTTGGTGGTTCGGGTCTGTCTCCGGCTCTCATGAATCTGTCACTTCAAAAGAAATTGAGGATCTTGATAAGCTAAGGGATGTGAAAATCTTACTTTCCTGGTCGGCTTCGCAGAAAGAGCTTAAGCCCACCTTACCGCAGTCTGCTAGGCTTTCATTCAGGCATGGTTTCAAATAGTGGATAGCGGGCTGGTAGCGGATTGGGGTCTGCGTAGCGGAATGCGGATAGCGGGTGATATTGCGGGCACTATGTCCACATAGTGGATTTGTAAAAACACTAGATTGTTGTGTATATTTCTAGATCCTTCACAAAAAGCAATTACATATAGTTTGATCAATAGCGAACGCTATTGCGCTAGCGCTATTGCGGACGCAATAGCGGATGCTATCTCCGCTATTTGAAACTATGCATTCAGGAGAGACTTTGTCATGTCATTGATGACGTGATCAGGCAAATCATCAGAACTGTGTCGCAGGGGGTCATCTCTCTTGCCTGAATAAGTGCACATTAGACCGGGGCGGCGGCTTAATGGAATGATCCGCGAGGCGAGCCAAACCCGGACCAAGTCAATACCATTTAGCCCATTCCCTAGAAGAGCCTTGATTTTAGCCAAGGTGGGGGCGAGCGTCTTGCGTTTGGCGGCTGATATCTTATCAGGAAGTGGATGATTGGAATCAAGACCCATGGTGCGAAAACCGGGCAGAGGATTCTCATCAGCCGGAGAAGTGTCTTGGCAATAGAACCACATTTGATTCCAGTCTTTAGGATGACTTGGCGGATTGGCATAGGGGAAAATGACATCTCTCCGATGCTGGATTGAGACGCCGCCGAGCTCCAAATTTTGTCCGCTGGCACATTCATTTTGGCAATTCAAGTAGAATAACTCTCTAAAGAGTAGCAAGTTGGGTTCTTCTCCAAGATATACCTCGCTGAATACTTGAAAATTGCAAATGTTAGACACGGAATTGGGTCCAATGTCTTGAGGACGGAGATCAAAGAAGTCAAGTACGTCCCTAAAGATTTTTGAGCCAGGTGGGGAGAAACCCCGGTTCATATGATCCATAAAAACAATCACTTCCCCTTATTTGGGTTGAGGTCTTTCTTCTGTCAGGTCAGGAGCACGGTATGACATGACATCCCTTTGCGGCAGATAGCCGACTTTCACAAAGTCTTCAAAAGTTTTCTCAGTGACAATGGACGGGACCCAGTTGCATGAGGGGTTTGTCTTAGGCGGCATTGTGATGGAAGCCTAAGAAAGGGTAAAAAATTCCGGTTCAAATTTAAGCCGAGGAGAAACATTACAGTGCATATTCAAGATGGCGGCTTATAAGGTGCCTAATGGTATATGGCTAACTATGTCACAATGTTTAAAGCCGCCATGAGCATCATAAAGCAGTTAAGTTATTTAAATCGCCATGAACGGTCAAAATGGTCAATTGAGCATTACCTTTTTTAAGCCGGAAATAAGAGTTGCCATGACTAGGTGGAACTAACAAGGTGCAGTTTTTGACTAAGTGTTGCACAAACAAAGTTTCACAAGCTGTGGCAATTATTTCGGATCAAATGATGTTCAAGAAAAGGAAATATTCTAGGCCTAAAAGTCAGTACAAATGAGTTCGTACGTCCTAATGAGTCCTCTTTTCAGAGAAAAGGGGGTCTGCTAGCATCAAAAATGGACGCGAAATAGCTACCGCATGAGTTCTATGCTCCTTTTGGATCAAAAGAGGCTGCAGTAAAGAAACCACGAAGAAACCATGATGGGCAGCGAAGAACACAGAGGAACTTGCAAACCCTAATGTGGATCTAAGGTGCGGAAATAGGAAGACTTACAGTTGAAGATCTACTACGGAGGGGCTGCGCCGTTCTCTGGATCGACTCAGGTTGATGCACCGACCGAGGTCGAGGAAGACGAAGTGCGCTGCAGCGGCGACGGAGCTCGAGTGGCAGTAGGGTTGCGGGAGGAAGAAGACGAATGAAGGGAGAAAATGAGGAAGACCTGGTCGGGTCTATTTATAAGGAAAGACTGATGAGAAGGCGTGAAAAACGAGGAGACTGGTCAACTACTGAGACGCCTCGATTCTTGGGATGGTCATTAAGATAAAGATCCGTTGAGGTATATTATACAAAGCATAAATTAATGGCAGATGACGTCATGGTGGGTTATCCCAAATCTAGAGGATGACGTCACGGTGGGTTATAGATTCTCGCACAAAGAGGAAGCAGAAGATTTTTCCCAAGTGTTGAAGATTGACATCAACCAGTTCAAATCAATCTGGGGCCTAATGTTGAGGATTTAACAATTTGGCATGACCCGCCCAGGAGGGGCCGGGTCACACCTAAAGGGAAGCCCACTAAAGACACTTGAAGATGGCGGTTCAGTGAAAGGCCCAAGGCCCAGAGGCGACTTAAGGCATGTAGAGATAAACTGCCATATTTGTAAGGCCTGTAGAGATAAACAGTGTCCGAGTTATAGACTTAAGGCCTGAAAGAACTATGTGGCGCTTTGGCTCATTGTATGATGCATTCGCTTCCTTATGTTTTCTTTTTCTCGGCTTGGTAGACATGTCCTTCACATAGAAAACCTGCGCCACATCATTGGCTAGGACGAATGGTTCGCCTGCAGATGCAAGATTGTTGAGATCCTCTGATGTCATTCCATATTGCGGGTCTTCCGTTACCTAGCCTCGTGTCATATTGACCCATTTGCACTGAAACAAAGGGACCTTCAAACCACGTCCACAGTCAAGTTCCCATATGTCCTCTATGTAACCATAATATGTTTCCTTTCCCGTCTTGGTTGTTGTATCAAAGCGGAGACCACTGTTTTGGTTGGTGCTCTTCTTATCTTGGGCAATCATGTAAAATGTATTCCCATTTATCTCATATCCTTTGAAAGTCATTATATTCGAAGATGGTAACTGGGACAGCAAGTACATGTCATCTTCTATATCGGCGTCATGCATGGCACATGTCTGCAACCAACCGGCGAAAGTCCCCGTTTGTTCACGTGTAATCCAGTCGTCGGACTGCTCCGGGTGTTTGGAGCGTAGAAAATTCTTGTGTTCCTCCATATACGGAGCCACTAAGGCGGAATTCTATAGAACTGTGTAGTGTGCTTGAGTGAGAGAATGCCCATCCATACATATTATTGATCCCTTCCTAGCATGACTTTTCCATCGAGTCTGCCCTTATGCCGCGATTCAGGAACACCAATCGGCTTAAGGTCAGGAATAAAGTCAATACAAAACTCAATGACCTCCTCATTTCCATGGCCCTTCGAGATGCTTCATTCTGTCCTAGCACGGTTATGAACATATTTCTTTAGGACTCCCATGAACCTCTCAAAGGGGAACATATTGTGTAGAAATACATGACCCACAACGTTAATCCCTTCGCATAGGTGAACTAGGACGTGCGCCATGATGTTGAAGAAGGATGGTGGGAACACCAACTCGAAAGTGACAAGACATTGCACCAAATCATTCTCTAACCTTGGTATGATTTCTGGATTGATTATCTTCTGAGAGATTGCATTGAGGAATGCACATAGCTTCACAATGGCTAATCGAACGTTTTCCGGTAGAAGCCCCCTCAATGCAACTGGAAGCAGTTGCATCATAATCATGTGGTAGTCATGAGACTTTAGGTTCTGGAACTTTTTCTCTGCCATATTTATTATTCCCTTTATATTTGACGAGAAGCTAGACGGTACCTTCATACTGAGCAGGCATTCAAAGAAGATTTCCTTCTCTTCTTTGGTAAGAGCATAGCTGGCATGACCCTGATGTATGTTGTCTTTTCCATGCATACGTTGTTGGTCCTCCCATGCCTCCGGTGTATCTTTTGTCTTCCCATACACACCCAAGAAGCCAAGCAGGATCACACAAAGATTCTTCATCACGTGCATCACATTGATTGTGGAGCGGACCTCTAGGTCTTTCCAATAGGGCAGGTCCCAAAATATAGATGTCTTCTTCCACATGGGTGTGCATCCGTAAGCGTCCTTCGGAACAAGTTGTCCGCCAGGACCCTTTCCAAAGATTACCTTCAAATCCTTGACCATATCATGTACATCAGCACCAGTACGGTGGTGAGGCTTCGTCCGGTGATCCGCCTCACCTTTCAAATGCTTGCCTTTCTTTCTTACGGGATGCCTGCTCGGAAGAAATCGACGATGTCCCAGGTACACATTCTTCCTACAATTATCCAAATATATACTGTCGGTATCATCCAAACAGTGCGTGCATCTGCGGTATCCCTTGTTTGTCTGTCCTGAAAGGTTACTGAGAGCAGGCCAATCATTGATGGTCACGAACAGCAACGCCTTCAGGTCAAATTCTTCCTGTTTGCGCTCATCCCACGCACGTACACCTTTTCCATTCCATAGTTGTAAGAGTTCTTCAACTAATGGCCTTAGGTACACATCAATGTCGTTGTCGGGCTGCTTAGGGGCTTGGATGAGCACTGGCATCATAATGAACTTCTGCTTCATGCACAACCACGGAGGAAGGTTATACAAACATAGAGTCACAGGCCAGGTGCTATCGTTGCTGCTCTGCTCCCCAAAAGGATTAATGCCATCTGCGCTTAGACTAAACCATACGTTCCATGCGTCACCTGCAAACTCTTCCCTGTACTTTCTCTCGATTTTTCTCCACTGCGACCCGTCAGCGGGTACTCTCAACTTTCCATATTTCTAACGGTCTTCTCTGTGTCATCGCATCGCCTTGGCATGCTCTTTGTTTTGGAACAAACTTTTCAACCATGGTATTATAGGAGCATACCACATCACCTTGGCAGGAATCTTCTTCCTGGGGCGCTTGCCCTCGACATGACCAGGGTCATCGCGGCTGATCTTATAGGCTATAGCACAATGCATCGCATACCGAGCACGCGTTCAAATCCTCGTACTCACCACGGTAGAGGATGCAATCATTAGGGCATGCATGTATCTTCTCCACCTCTAACCCTAGAGGGCAGACAACCTTCTTTGCTTCGTATGTACTCTCGGGCAATTCGTTGTCCTTTGGAAGCATATTGTTTATCATTACCAACAACATTCCAAATCCCTTGTCAGATACACCATTCTCTGACCTCCATTGCAGCAATTCCAGTGTGCTGCCCAGCTTTTTCTTGTCAGCTTCACAATTCGGGTACAACAATTTCTTGTGATCCTCTAACATGCGCTTCAACTTCTTCTTCTCCTTTTCACTTGCGCGGGTTCTCTTTGCATCGGCAATGGCCCGACCTAGATCATCAGCGGGCTCATCTGATGCCTCTTCTTCAGCTTCTTCCTGCATTGCCAGCTCAGCTTCTTCCCCCATTGTTGTATCATCGTATTCAGGGAACCCATGGCCAGGATAGCTATCGTCATCCTCTTCTTCTTCATTGTCTTCCATCATAACCCCTCTTTCTCCGTGCTTGGTCCAAACATTATAGTGGGGCATGAAACTGGACTCAAACAGGTGGACGTGAATGGTTCTTGAGTTAGAGTAATTGTGATCATTCTTACAGCCAGCACATGGACAAGGCATAAAACCATCCGCCCGCTTGTTTGCCTGAGCCGCAATCAGAAAAGTATGCACGCCATCGACGAACTGGAGAGAGCATCGGTCGTCATACATCCATTGCCGGCTCATCTTCATTACACACCACCGAATAGACCAATTAATACAAGTTCATACATAAAGTTCATACAACACTTAAATGCAACATACAAATAATTCTTAGGTAAAGCGTTTAAATGCAACAACAAATATGATCAAGATTGCAACTAAGGTAACAATTGATCCAATAGTATAATGATACGAAGCCTCACTATCAATGGCATATTTTCTAATCTTTCTAATCTTCAAGCGCATTTTCTCCATCTTGATCTTGTGATCATCGACGACATCGGCAACATGCAACTCCAATTCCATCTTCTCCCCCTCAATTCTTTTCAATTTTTCTTTCAAATACTCGTTTTCTCTTTCAACTAAATTTAACCTCTCGACAATAGGGTCGGTTGGAATTTCCAGTTCACATACCTCCTAGATAAAAATATCTATGTCAACTTGATGGGCATAATTTGTCATAAACACGAAATGCAACAAATAGTTATAAAAGAGAATATACCACATCCGATCATAACACGGACAAGGGCCGACGGGGACGGATATCAAAACCATGGCACTATGTATAACAAACAACGTACGGGTAAGATAATTATACAATTAACTATATATCTAAATCACACAAACATGATTTTTTACTAAAAAAAGATAAGAACAAGAGGCTCACCATAAGGTGGTGCCAGCGATGGGTCGGTGCGGACGATCGGCGATGGTTATGACGGAGACGGGAAGGCACTAAGTAAACCACACCTACATATGCAAATTAAGAGTTATTTTGAGCTCAGATTGCATATAAATCAAATAAACTACCACATATAATTTCTCCCAAATTAGTAAAACCCACAAATTAATCACAATATAAAGCATTGCAAGAGCTAATCTAGCAATGAGAGATGAAAGGACAAAGTTGCTAACCTTTATGATCACTTGAATGGATGTGGGCCTTCAAATCTTGACAAAATTTGGGCAAAATGTGTAATGAGCTCGAGGGAAGAGGGGAAGAACAGAGAGGAGAGGGGAAAGAGGAAGAACAGAGCGAGCTCGATCATGGGTGGACGAAGGGTTTATATATAGGATGACCTTTACTACCGGTTCGTGGCACGAACCGATACTAAAGGTGCTGGAGGGGTCCTAGTCTGACAACATCCTGCCACCACTCTTTTTAGTACCGGTTCGTGGTACGAACCGGTGCTAAAGGTTCACCACGAATCGGTACTACTGAGAGCGGCCCGCCTAGCCGTTGGACTCGGCATTAATGGTCACATTAGTGTCGGCTCAAATACAAACCGGGACTACTGAGCTGAACACTAGACCCTTTTTCTACTAGCGTAGGTGTGCATTGGCTCAAGGAACCAGCGGGCGGTTTCAGTGGTGGAGCGGCGTTTCATGTGACGCATCGACGATGTGGAGTCTCGACGGTGTGGTGCAGCAGGGTCTCGGCCACGGATGTGTGATGATGCATGGATGCGCGTAGGGATGTGGTGTTGTCTGGCGTCGTGGTGGCGTCGACGGCAGGCCTGGCAAGGTTGATGCGTCAGTGTTGCTCTGAAGATGGGTCAATGGAAGACGGTGGCGATGGCCTCTGTAGCGTGCACATACGATGACCACTGAGAGTGCGCCGGTTCGGTGTGTGCCCCAGATCTGACAATGCGGCTTGGTTGGAGCCTCCGACTTTAGATGTTGAGCTTTGGTTTGAGGTCTGGATGTGCGGCTTAGACAATATGCACCCCTTCATCAAGTTGACAGGAGTAGCGACGGATTGTTGCCGAGATATTAGTTTCAGACTTATTGATTTATTACTTTATAATGTCTTTATAAATGATTAATAAAATGGCTGCATGCATCGTCCTGCTGCAGAGAGAAAAAGACATCAAGGTCCGCGCACAAAGAAGACCCCAAGGTCGATTACACATCACGCTAACAGAAAATTCACATGGCCCACGGTTTCGCGGCCGGGTGTGCCATCGTCATTCATTCCGTTGAGGCCTCCAGGAGACGTACGTGATGGGAGTAGACGGGGGTTCGTGGAGGCCGATGCGGAGCGCAGCCCGGCCGCTTTTGTCCCGCCACCTCTCAATCCGAAACTGACTCCACATCAAGCCGCGGCGGCCCCGCACGCCACCGATGTGCAGTCACCTACGTACTACTATTTCCTCGCATCAGATCAGATCAGATCAGATCACTGGCCATACACCTTCCGACCTTCGCATGCATTGCAACCACGTAAGTAGGAGAGCGGTCAGGTTACTGACGAGACTAAAGGCTGACGACGCAGACGCGGTACGCAACAAGGTCGCACACGACACACGGCCGGGGCGTGCCCGGCGGAGCGGCGACACCGGTGGTTGCGGTGGGCTTTCACGGCGAAAAGCGTGTCCGGCCGCTGCTCGCCACATCTCGCAACCCTTTCCCGATTTTCCCTTCCCTCCACTAGCTGTGTCTAGCTACCACCCACCTACCGGGATGGCACACGGCGGCACGGGACTCCGGTGTTTCACCAGCGACCTCGTGGACTACATTTGATTGGCAACCATGGATGGAAGGATGGCCCTAGCTAGCTTGATTCTACGTGTTTTCTATAACATGGTGCGCCCGTGTGCTTTAGGGGGCGATCGTGATCGTGGATCGTCGTCTAATAATAATAATTACGATATCTTGATGGGATCATCATGGCTTGGTAAACCAGTCGCATCATGGTGGAACAGGATCAGGATGAAGAAAAGCATGCATAGGTACCCCATATAGGGAAAATTCATCCTACCACCTGGTGGTAGTTACCCCATACGTCTCATATACTACCACATGGTACTATATATACTATTTTATTATTTTAAATATATTCGTATAATATATATAAGATATTTTAAAACAAGTTACATGAAAAAATTGCATATGAGTCCATAGTTTTTGTTATATTTGTGAAATACGTATATATTTGTACGTAAAAAAGAGCATTCTCAAAACATGGTATATACTACCTAAAAATTAGTATATATACTACCTAATCATTGTTATATACTACATACTACACGTACATACTCTTGATTTCGACAGATACTACATACAACATACAAAACGCAAGTGGTGGTAACTACCACTGCTTGTAGGAAACATTTGTCCATACATATATATATATATATATATATATATATATATATATATATATATATATATATATATATATATGTATATATATATATGCACGTCCACGTCGCGAGGTAAACCAGTAACAATTGGCGTTCGCCGTATCCTGATCTTCCAAAGCGGATCTAATCGTGATTAAAAGGCCAAAGAAAACGGCAGTGCGTGGTCGCCGTGTGCTACTGTGCCACCACCTTTTCTTCCGTTTTTTCAGAGAAAAGGAAGGAAGCTAGTGTGGTGCGCTGGCTTTGACGTAGCTTGCATGCGATGCTCTCCGGCCGTGTGCCGACGAGCACACTGCATGCTGATCGCGTACTCAAACGCCCGGCCTGAGCATTGCATTGGACCGATGAGGCCATCTGTCAGATGTCATCAACCTCTCAGCTGGCGTTCGGTTTTCAGTAGCTTGTTGTGAATTGTGACGTTGGAAGTCCTGGGAATTCTGCCCGCTGATTGCCACTTTGCCAGTGCCAACTACTACCACCAGCAACACTCTCCAGGTGAACATTTCGTTTCACAATTCCGCATAGACGGCTGGATTCACAACGATCCGGGTAACTCGCCGTGCTAGAGACAAAGTACATCGCATCTAGACTCGTTTTGGGAGCATCATATATTCGCTTCCAATCCAACCCATGAGTGCCTGCCGAGTAAGCGCATTATATGGACACATGGGCACCTTTTGATCGAGCAGTGATGCTGCTGCTGCTGCTGATCATGGCTAGTGTGGCAAGAACAAAAGGATCTATACTCCAATGTTGCTGCCTTTATAGTTCTGGAAAACATTAATTGGGCCTGCAAATCTAGATTTCATTGGCGCCTTTCTCCCAAAGAGGAACTTTTGCTGCCCAAAGCTTCCGACCAAACGCTATGGCCACAGTGTTCGGAATAATGTTCTATATTTTCGGTATGAAGGAATAACGTGCAAGTAAGTAAGTATATAGTTTACTATATGTGGCAGACATTAACATCAGCAGTTATAAATGTGGAAAGGAACTTCGAAAGATACAATTGCACATTTCACAGAGAGAGCAGATATAATCGAACATAAGCTTTGCGATATGTATATATCAAGCAAAGATGGCTGAGCTTTGAAGTAAGATAAGTTTGAACAACTCTTTCCTCTTTATTCTTGTGGTTACACGTTAAACCAAAGAAAGTAAGCAATGAGTTAAGTTACTCGAGTCGAGTGGCACCCAAGTCTTTAATTTGTGGCTACATAGCTTCCTCATAAGCTATCGCTTTCAGTTTGACATGGATTACGACTCAAAGTATGAGTCGCTAAAGTAATATGATCCCGGTACTGGTGCAAATAAATAGGCAATTATCTGTTTCACCAAATCAAATTTCAGCTTCACCTTTAGGTTGTAACAATAATATTTAGCAGCCTACATTATATGAACTCAAATAGTATCCATGCATCGTGTTAAACTGAACAGAATCAAGCTAGAGTAATTGAATTTACCTAGGAATTTAAAAGATTGAACAACAATTTTTCTATACAAAGAACAAATTTGAATGAAAAGTCATTGTCTTGTTGTTGCCAATCAACATGTCATTCTAACCAAGTGAATTCCTAGTTTAGCAGTTTTGAAATTCCTCAAATCAAATAAACCCCAAATTTCATTTTATTTTTCTGCTCGACGAATATTTGAAATATTAATTTTAATTCATATTACATGTGGGATGTGAGAGATGCATCACAAATATATAATTATAAACCATATCATAACATGTTGTGGTTGCTGTATAAATACATGTTATAAACCTGATGCGCATGGATATCCATATGGTACATGCACTGACATGATTTATATATGGAAGGCATTAACATCAACAATTATAAATTACTAATAAACTTTCGAAAATAGAGATATATAAAGAAACACAGAAAGTTACAACTGCACATTTCAGAGAAAATGGATATAATCAAACCTTAGCTTTTCAAAAGGTATATATATCAAGGAAAGATGTATGAATTTAAAGTCAGACAAATTTGAACAACTCTTTCCCCTTTATTCGTGTGGTTACACATTAAACCAAAGAAAGTGAGGAATGCGCTAAGTTAGTGGTACTCAAGTCTTTGTAGCTACATGGCTTTCTTGCAAGCTCTCGCTCTTAGTTTAACATAGACTGCAACTCAAACTATGTTTCTGGTAGAGTTGCTAAAGTAATATGAACTCGGTACCGTTGCACATAAAGAAGTCATCTTCACCTTTGGCGAGTAAAGATAATATTTAGTAGCATGTACAATATGAACTCAAATAGTAGCCCTGGCTCCAGTGGTGGTGCTAGACCTATGACCACATGATGTCCATATCTTTAAACTCTTCATAATTACATGAATTTGGATGAATATGATTTGTTTTACATAAGCTAGAGTAGTTGAATTTACCAGGGGATCAAAATAATTGAATAATTTATTTCTATACAAACAACAAATTTGGATGAAAAGTGCTACGTGTTGTTGCTCCCGGTCATGAAATTTGGAGTCGTGGCACTTTGGAAGGGGCAGTACTCTCCGTGCCCTATGGATCAAGCACGACTTACAACGACACTTCCTCATGGGCCATAGGTCTGAAAGTGCATATAATCCAAAAGATGGATTTGGTAGTTCATGTCAACATATCTCAAACAACTAATGATGCTTCAAAGTATATATTTTAGAAAAAAATATTTTAGGTACAACATTGGAATGGAAGGTGGCCCCTAAAAAAGCTTGAAGACAAGTGTTGTATAAGCCAAAGGTTTCTACATTTTCATTTTAGTAATTTAAGATCACATTGAGTCCATAGGGCATGTCGATACTATCAATTCTGGTGGAGCATTTGTAGGCGTTTTACATGGAGTATTAGAGCATGTGACCAAATAAATTGAATTTAAATTTGAAATACTTTACTTGGAAACTTTATATTTGGATTATAATATTTATATTTAAGTTATTGCATAAGAATAATTATCTTTGAATCGTTGATGCATTGTGGTATTTATCTTTGATTATTTTGAATATTCAGATAAAATATGACTTAGAAAAAAAGAGGAAGGGCGCATATTTGAAGTATACTGTTGAATGTCCTCCGATCGTACGGATGTTCATGAACATTTGAGGGTGTCCGAATAAGGAACGTTATTGGAGATGCCCTAAGTTAGGTTTCGCTTAAAGTACATATTAAACCAGAATTGATCAAAACCTATCAACATGTGATCTAATTTCAAATCCATGAGAGAAAACCCATAAAAACCCTAGTTAAATTTTACTCTAACCTTTGTAAGGGGTACCACTTTACTAATGATTTTATTTTTTATTAAAATTGTAATTTTATTTTACATTGTCAAAAAAAATGTACGAATGAGAAGTTCGAACAAAGGCCGTGATTGACCAGGCCCATTTAATAGACAAGGGCCAAAATTTCAGTGACCCTCCTATGGGGTGCGCATATGTCGAAACCGCAGGGAGTGTACCATCCGTCTCGCCTCCGCGCCATGTGGTAGTGGGCCAGCCCTTTAGTTTCTACAAAGGTACATCCATTTTGTTTGTTTCATTTTTTTTCTTCTTTTAACTTTTGTTTGCATTCCAGAAAAATATAATTTTTAAAATTACTTTGCTTAAAATATTTAAAAGCGCTCATTGCATACTTTCAAAAATTTCAAGTAGTGTTAAAATAATGTCCGTGCAACAATAAAAATAATACTGATAGCACCAAAAAATAACTTCATGACATTTAATATTGTTCATGTGTATCAAAGATATGTCTGTGACATTTTATAAAACTTTAACACAATACAAAACTTATTTCGCAAGTTTAAAAAATTTGATTCGTACAGTTCATAAATAAGTTTTGTAAATTTTTTTCAATTTTTATACGACTTAAAATAATTTTTATGTGGTTTAAAAGAATGTTTTGAACAATGCGCAAGTTGTTCAACGTGTATTTGAAAATGTTTAACATTTATTTTAAAACAATTCAAACATGTATTTGAAAATTTGTTTATGAAATGTAAAAATTGTTCCCATAAATTTTGAAAATCTTTCGTACCATTCCAAAAAAAAGTTGCAAGTGTATTTAAAAATATTTGGCTTATATTACAAAAATGTTCAAAACATGTATTTGAAAACATATTCCTCATGTATCTGAAAAATGTTTGACTTGTATAAGAAGCCCATGTGTATTTTAAAATTTACAGTGCGTATCAAAAATAGAAGACATGTATAGAAAAAGAAGAGGCAAAGGAAAAGGACAAACGGTTATACAATTTCAATAAAATGTTCAAGTAATTTATATCATTGTTTCGTACAATTAAAAATTGTTCTACATGTATTTTAAAATATTTAACATGTATTGAAAAAATGTTCAAAACATGTATTTGAAAATTGTTGAACTTGTGTCAAAAAAATGTTCCACATGTATACTAAAAATGTACAACATGTGGAACAAGTAGTCATGTATTGAAAAAAGAAAGAGGAAAGAAGAAAAGAAGAAGGAAATTATCTTTATACTACAATGTAAAAGAATTTTCATGTAGTTTTGGAAAAAAGTGTATCATTCTAAAACATGTTCCACATTTGAATATATTCAAGAAAGTGATCAAAACATGTATTTGAATAAAATGTTCAACTTGTATCAAAAAATGTTCTACGCGTATTGAAAAAGCAGACACATATTTAAAAAAGGAAAATAAGTAAGAAAGAAATGAAAAAAAAAACAATGAAGCTCAAAGAATAGATAAAACACAAACAAACAATGAACAACGAAGAAAACTGATGAAAACTTTAAAAAACATGTAATGATTAAGAAAGAAAAAACAATGAAAACTAAAGAATATTGTAAATAAAACACATAGAAGAAAAGAAAGAAAGAAAAAAGAAACAATGGAACTCAAAGAAAAGCAATGAAAATAGTAGAGAAAAGCACAAAAAGAGAAAGAAAGAAAAGAAATGAAATCAATTGGACATGCTAAATAAAACAACATAAAGGAAAAACATAAAAAAACATTGAAAGCGAGGAAAATCGTAAAGAAAAACATGGAAAAGGGAAAAAAAGAAAAACAATGGAACCAGAAGTAAGCTGATAAAAATCATAAAAACCACAGGAAAGGCAAGAAATAAAAACAATGTAAACCGAAAGAAAATGATGAATGCGTTAAAGAAAGCACACAAAAAAGAAGAAGGGGAAAACCCTTTGAAAATCCATGAAAACGGTAAAAAAACACATGAAGAAAGAAATAAAAATGGAAAACAATGAAAATTAGCAAAAACACATACAAAGAAAGGGAAAACTAATGACAACCAGAGAAAACTAAAGTAAACATAGAAAAAGAAAATAATAATATGAGAAAACAAGACCAGTCCAATGAGTAAACAACAAAGAAGAAGTAAACAACACCGTACAACGATCGAATATGCGAGCGCAACCATGCAAAGAAGAAACATGCCAAACCAGTAACAACTCGACGGGAAAACACTTGAGCCGAGACTATCATAGGATGCGGGCTCACATTAGGCAAGAAATAGCTTTTGACGCATCAGACTTTTCTTTCAAATTTCTTTGTTTCTTAACGAGAAAGCCAGATAAAAAGACTAAGTCCAAAATCTAGATGACTATTAGCTCGACCAAGACAAAAATGCCACATTAAACCACTCAAGTTAGGGTTGTTTGGTCAGGAACATAAATCCAATGGACTGTTTATTCCTTTTCATGGAGGAATATCTATTTTGGGGTGTGTCATCATAAATAAAATGGTTTTTTATTGAAAATGGGGACCCTATTTATTAGTGAAATACAAAGGGATACAAATGATGTTCTGGGTAAACATAAGCCATACAAGAGATCGAGAGGTGAAGTTGTCTTTTACAAATCATGGGGTCCAAAGTTTGATTCCACCATTTGTGGACGACGCTTGCTAGGTGAAACTGTCCATTCTTCATCTACTTTGGGTATGGTAGTTTTTCTCTCAACCGACAACCCCCTTCCCATTAAATAGCTTAAACGGAGTGTTACAAGCGAATTTTGTGAACTCATACTAAATTAAGCCCATACTAAAGTACATAGCTGATCACAAGCTCATCTTCCCCCGGGTGAACAGTAAATTCAAATAAAATAGGAAAAACTAGAAATTTTGTACATCAAATATGAAGAGGTTTTCTATGTGCATGTTATGAAAATATGACACTATTTTTTTTGCCAGAGGTTTTCTATGTACGTGTCTAGAGCTCCTCTCATGTTATATCGCCATGAAATTTAGCACACACCTTGAAAACATGTGCATATTTGGTTCCAAAATATTACATTTTTATTTTTTGCGCTCCACAGGAGCATATGCTCTTGTGCACCGAACATCAAAGCCCATACCATTTTTAGTTTGGGTAATATTATGTGTGAGCGTTATATCTCGCATTAAGCGAGGCGATAGGAGTTTCAGGCCAGCCCAGTAGCGACTTTAAGAGAAATGGAGATGAAAAACGGAGCTACCATGACTCGATCCCGGTCTCCATGATCATAGCTAGCGCTGCTAACCAGTAAGCTAGCCTCGCCTTCGTGGAATCCTATAGGGCTCGACCTACTTAAGGGAATAGAGCCAGTTTTTCATAGGGTTTTCCAAGTTTTTTTTTTGTTTTTGTTTTTCCCGGTTTTTCTTCATTCTTGTCTCTATTTTCACCGGTTTCATTATTTCCTTTCTTATTCTTTGGTTTTATTTATTTCTTTTCATGTTCATATTGGTTTTTTTTTTCTTTTTTCTTTGTTTTGCTCTGGTTTTATTTGTTTCTTTCTCGGGTTTCAATGCCTTTTTCTTTGTTTTCCTCTCGGTTTTTCATTGTTTTTATATACATATATTTGTTATATATCTAATACACATTTAAAAAAATAAGTTTAACATTTTTTGAATTCATGGTCAACATGTTTTCTATACACATTTTTTAAACATTTTTCAAACCCATGATTAACATTTTTCAAATACAAGGTTCACATTTTTTCTAATACATGGTCAACATTTTTTCTATACACATTTACCATTTTCCAAATGCTTGATTAAAATTACAAGTTTAATATTTTGTATACATGATCTAATTTTTTGAACATTTTTATTATGCATGGTGACCATTTTTTCTATACACAATTAATAGTTTAGAAGATTTTCCAAAGTATAAATAAACGTAAAAAATAAAAGCAAAATAGCGAATCCGAAAACATGAAAAAACAGAACAAGGAACCTGCAGCCTCCCACGCAGCTAGGTCGGCCCATCTGGAGCTCCCCGAAACGAGGCTTCTCTCTGTCTCGCTCAGAGCGAGACAGGGGTCTCTCCATATTAGAGACCTCCTATTCGGCGATTTAAGCGCCGGTTGTGGCTACTGGCGCTCGCTAGCGACGCGTAGCAGCCCGCCCCAGTAACCTGCTCGAGAAGGAAACGTGAAGAAAAATAAATCAACCATAATTGAAATTTAGGACCGCTGGGAATCAAACTCGGCACCGCAACATTGACAGCCTAACGCATTAACCACTAGACCAAATTACATTTGTTGTGCTACTACAAGAAAACAATGTCGTTAACTTTTGTTAAGTAAAACGTTAATGTATACCCAATAAAATTATCTGAAAAAAGAAAACATATATTTGAAAACAAGTTCATGGATTTTGAAAATTGCTCATCCATTAAAAAAGGTTCACAAAGTTGAAAAAATGTTCATCAACTTTGAAAAAACGTTCATCAATTTGGAAAAATAGTTCACAAATGTTAAAAAAGTCCATTGATTTTGAAAATATGTTCATTAATTTGAAAATAATTCATTGATTTTGAAAAAGAGTTCATTAATTTTAGAAAACTTCTTTTTTTTAATAAATCATCGATTTTTAAAACATCATCATTTTATTAAATTTCACTTACTTTGAAAAGTTCATAGAATTTGAGAAATTTCAAGCATTATAAAAAATAAGGAAAAAGTGAATAAAAAGGAAACATAGATTAAAAAACTAAAAAAATAAAAGGAAAAAGCAAACTAAAAACCGGTCAACTAGGGGCATTCGGCGTTTTGGAAAACAATAGAACAAAGGAAAAGAAGTGATAAATCACAAACGCCATGTTGTCGAGTTTGATTCTTGATGAGCGCACCTTTCTTTTGTAGTTTACCAGAAAAAGGAAAAATGAATAAAATGGGCCGGCCCAACAAGATGGGGTTTGTGCGGTTGTTTGTGAAAATAACTAAAATTGGCCCCAATTAGCTAAAAAAACTAAAACTGGCCCCACAACTTCTTCCATGCATTCGCTGCGCCGGCCGAGCAATTACACTGAAAAAGCTGCTCAGTTCTATCTAGCTTGAATTTGAGAAAGTTCAAGCATTATAAAAAATAAGGAAAAAGTGAAGAAAAAGGAAACAAAGATTAAAAAATAGAAAAAAAGAAAAAGGAAAAAACAAACTAAAAACCGGTCAACCAGGGGCATTCCACGTTCTGGAAAACAATAAAACAAAGGAAAAGAAGTGAGAAATCACAAGCGCAATGTTGCCGGGTTCGATTCTTGACGAGCGCACCTTCCTTTTGCAGTTTACCAGAAAAGGGAAAAATAAATAAAATGGGCTGGCCCAACGAGACGGGGTTTGTGCGCCTGTTTGTGAAAACAACTAAAACTGGCCCCAATTAGCTAAAAAAAGCTAAAACTGGCCCCATAACTTCTTCCATGCATTCGCTACGCCGGCCGAGCAATTACACTGAAAAAGTTGCTCAGTTCTATCTAGCTTCTTGGGTCGTGTTCAAAAAAAATCTAGGTTGTTGGGCCGAGATCAGTGAGAAGTTTGTGTCTCGTGAAATGGGCCCAAAACAAACAAAAAATAAAAAGAGGTAAATCTCATGAAATCTGTCAAAAGAAAGGGAAAAACTAATGGCAACAAAATGAAAACCGGTCCAGTGAGTAGACAACAAAGAAGTAAACATCACTGTATAGTGACTCACAGCGACTGAACAAGTGAGTGCGACCAGTCAAGGAAGAATCAAGCCGACCCAGTAACAAATTGATGGGACAACCCGTGAGGTGAGATTATCATAGGGCTCTGGCTCACATTAGGCAACAAATAGCTTTTGACAGATCATATGTATCCTTAATTATTTTATGTTTCTTAACGGGGAAGCCAGATGAAATGACTAAGCCCAAAATCTAGATGACTATCTATTGGACCAGGAAAAAAGGAGTAAAAGAACATGGCTTCGCCCGGGTTTGAGCCGGAGACCTTCTGTGTGTTAGACTGATGTGATAACCAACTAAACCACAAAACCATCGATATCTCAAAGCAACAGAAATTTTACAAATATGAATGACCATCTTACCATAAGAAAATATATCGACAACAAGACAAGTTGATTGTTTTACACATCCACCGACCCAAGTACCCAACCATAGTTGCGGTACCTGCCAAAATACTATGACAATCAACACAAAGCCCATGCGAAAATCAATACTCACCTGCTTTCAAATAATCAATGCTCCAAATTAAATTGAACTTTCTTATAAGTTCAAAAAATGCCTAGAGGTTCTCTGATGTCATATCGCCACGAAATTTTGCACACACCTAGAAAACCTATGCATATTCAGTTCATAAAAAACACCTTTTTTTTGCTTTTATTTGTGTTATTGTTCATCCACGGGAGCAAATACTTGTGCACCAAAACGCCATCATCGAAGCTCTACCATATTTAGTTTGGGCCACATTATGCGGCAAATCCTATAGGACGCTCACTGCATCGTAATGTCGACGCTTCACATAGGGATATGCAAGCGAGCGATGCAGTGGGACGGCCCATTATCTAGCATTTGTATTTGTCAGTGCTGTTTTTTCTTCCGGTTTTGGGAACCTTCTAGAAGGTTCTTGAACTAGTTTTTCGCAGGTTTTATCCCTTTTTTGGTTTTACATTTTTTTCTTTGTTTTCTCAATTTTACTTTTCCTATTTTTTTCTCTTTTTCAGTTTTTTCTTTCTGTTTTTCCTTAAAGAAGTAAACACCAACGTAGAATCAAGCCGACCCAGAAATAACTTGATGGGGCAACCTGTGAGGTGAGATTATCATAGGACTCTGACCCACATTAGGCAACAAATAGCTTTGGGCGGATCATATGTATCCTTAATTGTTTTGTGTTTCTTAATGGGGGAAGCCAGATGAAATGACTAAGCCCAAAATCTAGATGACTATCTACTGGACCAAGAAAAGAAATGCCGCATTAAACCACTAAAGTTAGGGCTGTTTGGTTGGGGCTCATAAATCAGTGGCATGCTTTTTTTTCTTTTCATGGAGGAATCTTTATTTTGGGGCGTGTCCTTATAAATAAAACTGATTTTTTATTGAAAATGGGGACTCTATTTATTTGTGAAATACAAAGGGATAAAAATGATGTTTTTGGTAGACATAAGCCATACCAAAGATTGAGAGGCAAAGTTGTCTTTTATAAATCATGTGATTCAAAGTTTGATTCCACCGTTTGTGGATGACGCTTGCTAGGCAAAACTGTCCTTTCTTAATCTATCTTTGGGCATGGTCATTTTTCTTTCAACCGAGCAACCCCCATTCTATTCAATTGCTCAAATGAAAATACATTGTTCACAATAGTGTATCATTATAGAACAGTAAAAGGACACTAATAGCCATACAGAAAGGATACTTAAGGGAACAGATCGGGGCGCTAACAGAAAACTTACCGCAAGAGAGCGACCTCGATACCTCTTACTACTGGACTAAAACTTGTTACCACCGAACGAGTTAAGATAGGCTAACAACTAGCATAAAGGACCCGTTAAGTTTAGGAAAACATAAAACAACATCGGACATAACTGTTGCAATAGCAAAACAATATATCTCCCTGGCAACAACTGCACGCAGGCAAGTATCAATCAAGGCGCAACACACCAACATCGGCGATACTAGATCCCATCATACTTTATAGACATGAAGTCTCGCTCATCAGCTGGCGAACGCCACCCTAAAGAATTTTCCTATATCCCGAAAGTACCATTCTACACCCAGGAGCAAATGCTCCTGGTGTGAACAGTAAAATCAAAAAAATAGAAAAAATTCAAAAAATTCTGAAATTTTTTTGTGACATACTTTCACAAGTGTTTCTTGTGCATGAAAATTTTCATCACGAAATCACATTCGTGGAAGTCGTGCCGAAAAAAACAAAATCAGAGCTCCAAAATGCTTTTGTAAGTAACATTTTCAGAGCATCGATTTTGTTTTTTTTTACCACACCTTCCACCAATATGATTTCGCGATGAAAATTTACGTGCACAACAAACATTTGTATAAGTATGCCACAAAAAAATCAGAATTTGTTGGATTTTTTTTTGATTTTTTTTGTTTTACTGTTCACACCAGGAGCATTTGCTCCTGGGTGTAGAAACTCCACGTCCCCTATATCCTTCCTTCAGCAGACCTGTCCAATATAATAGAAACAAACAAACAATGAAGATAACCTCAACAGGAGACCACACGTTATGGTTCTCATCTTTGACAGACGCGTGTAGCGATTGGGTTATCTTTGTTTTCATTCTTCTCTAAGTCGGCCATGCTTTTTATCTTGCATTTCAGTGCTATATTGGCGCTTGTACATGTTCCTCCATACTCTATATTCTTTTCCTGGTTTCGTTTTCAGCAATGAAAATGGGCAAGGTTGGTGCCTTCTTCAACTATAAAAAATTATCCATTCTTATGTTGAATTTCCAACTGTACCAACAATGCCCCTCGTTATTCATGTCCAGCTCCAAACAATCTGACGCAGCGAAGCTCCCAAGCACAAGCGTTAAAAATGTCCCAACCACACCGTGGTTCCTCATGTGCAAGATCCCAACATCAACAAATGATCATTTACATACCATCCGAGAGGACGATCCATCCCTTCACCTTGAAACACAACGAAGAGCTCGCCCAACAACTTGCTTCTTCGAGACCATGTTCTGATTATCATTAGGCCTAACAACGAAAGCAAATGGGAGAGCAAAACTTTTATAATTCTGCCCATGAATGGCCATGCGCGAGGCCGACCAAATCGTTCAAAGTGTTACAAGCGACTTTGTGAACACCTATGATCAAGAATCAACACCAATATGAAAATCCATACTCGTCCGCTTTCAAATAATCAATGCTCCAAAATTAAAAAAAATGAACGTTTCTGAAAAAAAGTTGTATGTCATCTCGCCATGTAATTTTGCACACCTTTGGTTCCAAAAATTACATTATTTGCTATACTTTATTGGTGTTACTCCACGGAAGCAAATGCACACTGAAACACCATCATCAAAGCTTTACCATGTTGTTTGGGCCATATTATGCTAGGAGTGCAAATACAACACCATCATCAATTGCTTGGGCCGAAGCCAACTGAAATGAGCCCAAAACAAAAGGGAAATAAGAGAGGAAAATCTCATGAAATCAGTGGAGAAAAAAAAAGGAAAAACAATATGGCTTCGCCCGGGTTCGAACCGGAGACCTTCAGTGTGTTAGACTGACGTGATAACCAACTACACCACGAAACCATTGATGTGAGAAAGCAACTCAGAATTTACAAATATGAATGTTCTTCTTATACGGCAATAAAATATCGATCACAAGAAAAGTTGATTGTTTCACACTTCCACCGAGCCAAGTACCCAACCATAGCTGCGGTACCCGTCAATGGTAACCAAAGCATATAACCTACACACGACCAAGTAATACCAGTAACAAGCTACAAATCGGCTAAACAGAGCACACACGGAACATGAAATGCATGCATAAGCATCGAACACCGGCCACCTCCATATAGATTGATCACAGCTGTGTCTTGAACATGGTGACGTGGCCGAGGCGCTGGACGATGTCGGCGACGGAGCCCACGGCGGCGAGCAGCGACACGACGAGCGCGCCGACGTTGAGCGCCTGCAGCGCCACCCACTTGCCGCTGCCGCGCGGCACCTTTGCCTGCGTGATGTACATGGTGACCGGGAAGTAGACGGTGAGCGGAAAGAAGGCGGCGGCGCCGAGCAGGCCGAGGATGGCGTTGAAGAAGGGCAGCATCAACGAGACCACCGTGGTGGCGACCACGAACGCCGTGCGCAGGACCAGCTTGGCCATGGTGAACCGCAGCGCGCCCCGGCGGCCGGGCAGCCGCAGCGCGAGCTCCCGGTGGAAGAAGGCCGCGTCCGGGTACCGGGCCCGGAGCTTCTTCTCGTAGCACGCGAACACGGGCTGCACGTACACCTGGTAGGCGCCGACGAGGTGGATCACCACGGCGATGTTGGCGAGGTCCACGAGCCAGAAGGGCTCGTCGAAGCCGGTGAGGATGTTCCCCGGCGCGGCATTGCCGAACGCCGCGTAGCCGATGCACCCCAGCGAGACGTAGAAGGCCGTGGTCACGCCGATGCCGTACATGCTCGCCCGCTTCATCGTCACGTTCTCCGACGGCGGCGCCTTCACCGTGTCCTGGATCTCGACGAGGAGCATTGCGTAGGTGTAGGCGAACGCGATGTTGCCGAGGGCCTGGAGGAAGCTCCAGGTCCGGGTCGCCGCGGAGACGCCGCCGGGGCCGCCGATGTGGCTGCCGAAGATGGTGCCGGAGGCCTTGTGGTTGGAGGCGAACTTGGCGGCGCTGAGGAAGAGCGCGACGAAGGAGTAGGTGAAGGACATGACGGCGGCGACGATGGAGACGAAGGTGACCTTCTCGAGGCTGGGCAGCTGCGAGAGGACGACCTCGACGACGCCGAACATGACCAGGTACATGGTCCCCTCCTGGCTGCAGTCCGCTCCGTGGCCCTTGTAATGCCGGCAGTTGCTGCGCACCACGGACCTGCACTCGCAACGCAAGGAACGTCCTTCAGTCCCATGACATACTCTGAGGTCTGAGCAAAATATTTACAGATGAAATTACATGATGCCCGTGGCGGCTGTGATGGTGTAGCCCACGACTGCACCGCAGAGGATCGTGTACTGCGTAATGCCGCACACCACCACTTCTCTAGGCCCTGCATGTGCATGATCAAGATATTCAGAATCTGCATGGTGCCAGGAGAAGTTTGAGGAGTATAGTATTTGTTGATACCGAGGCAGGAGCGGACGGCGTCCATGTAGGTGTAGTTGCGCTTGCCGTGGACGGGGTCCGGCGAGCGGTAGCAGTCGGAGAGGAGGCAGGCGGTGAAGTAGGTGATGTAGGCACAGCCGATGAGGGCAATGGGGCCGAGGACCCACCCCATCTGCGCCACGCTCCACGGCAGCGCCAGCACGCCGGACCCTATCACGGCCGTGATGGCGTGCGTCGTCGCCGTCCATACCGTCCCTGTCGCATTTCATTCAGGTTGTCAGTGGGCACTGCCTGACGTGAGGCATGCACAACTTTGCAGTCTCTGAACTTTTTAAGGTACTAGGAAAAGTAATATCATGATGAAATCTCTCAGTTAAGTTCCAATATACTACTATTGTGACATAAATTGCAACTTGCAAGTAGGCCTTCAACCCAGGGATGAGAAGGAATCACAATTTTCGATTCTCACAAGGATTTGCGACAATCATTGGTGACGAATAAATACACTCAGCAAAGTGGATCCAATTAGTCTGATAGACTGCTGCCCATGCGCTGGACACCATTAAGCAAAGCGTATCTACTGACCGAAGCTACAAACTACTGTCAGCTAGTCAACAAAAACACTGGATTCTAATCGACAGGTCCTAAAGCAGACGAATTCTCTATTGGGTTTGCTCTGGGCACCCAGCAAAGTGGCAGCTATTATACGCCTAAATCAAGATCTCTTTGTGTTACACGTGGTATTCTAACCCCAATAACAGCAACTGTATAACAGCATGAGGAGACTCTTTTTGCACAACGTAAGCATCCACCTGGAGAAAGAACCTTTTGTGGAAGATTCAAAGCATGCCTGGTTGACGATGTGGATTATGATGTGGTATCCATTATCCAACAGCACGAAGCACGCAAGACTTAGACATAAGGCAAGTTCTTCTCGCCTTCTGATAATGAAAAACAAGATGCACTTTGTGGCGTATAAATAACTATGTATAGAATCTGTACTTAACAAGTCATCGGTAGTGTAATGGCCACTCAATTTTGCCTTCTAAATTCTTCATCACATACCTGTGACTAGACTCACAAGTGACGCCTAAAATGAATACAGTTACTGTACTCTGATGCCGTAAAGCTATACCGGTGTTAGGATTTAGGAGGATTCCTGACGAAGTGGAGGGAGCACAAGTTGAAGGTTCCCAGTCATCCATCCATCCATAGCAAAGCCATTTTTGGCCCACACTAAAAGAATCTCTATTAGACTACTAATGAGTTGACAACGAATGGTGTTCTCCACCCTTTGCGGGATTCTGATACTAAAACAGTACGACTGTTATTTGCAACAAAAACAACAACTTTGCATGCCATGATCTCACACACCACTAAGTTTTTCTGTATAATTCTGAAGCACTATGGTGCTCACGCTGCATAAGAGTTGCAAGCCGAGGCCACTTGCTTTGGGTAGTGCCTGCCAAGTCACCGGAATTTTGGATCTCGCAGCAAGTTATTTTGCTCTACCGGATCGGGGACACAGGGCATTTGGACCTAATTCCTGCATCAATACCATGCCACCAACCCGGTTCCCATCATTTGGGGCGTTGTAAAAGGAATGGCGCAGAGGCGCCACACCATGGATGGCACATTCTCAGGGGATGGCTGATTTTCAGATAGAGCATGTAGATGCAGGGTGCATGTATTTCGTCCCGATGTCAGGGTTGTCATCTGGATTGGAGTTGGACAAGTGATGTGTCAACTGTCAAGAGAAATGGGGAAGATATGGAGGTACTGCCAAGTCACGTTTTAGTATTAGGTACATCCGTATCTAAACAAATCTAAGACAAGAATTTTGTGACGGAGGGAGTACTAAACTAGCTCGGCCTGCATGCATGCAAACATCTAAAAGCGACAGCGCTGCCTGGATCCTGGGCTACGCTGCTGATCACAAGCGATGGGCAAAATTTTGAATTGCTCTGCTACAACATGTTCCTCTGTCAAAGCAGAGTTCCAGGTCCTAAGTCCTAACCATGGACGTTTGTTTCCGGAAAAAAGAATGTGTGTTAATGTTCTATAAGACAATAGTTTCAGGATATGCGATAATTCTTTTTCTTTTCTCCATGATTGTGAATTTGTGATACTACCCATACCAAGCTAGTACTAGTTTGCAGTGTGCCAATCTTTTTTTGACATTCCGGTGCAGAACGAGAAGTTTGCCACTTCAAGTACCTAAAGACTTGAGAGGCAAATCGGCAAGAGTATGATATAATCCATTTTGAGTGCCAATTTGATCGCCAGCATCGCCCTCTAAAACCTCTGCAACCGAGACATGAACTGTTCTACCGCTGTCGTCTACCTAGCTTCCTACCGTTTCTCACGCACGGACCTGAAAACACCGCATCCGGCCATGCCTCCTCGCCACAAGGACGAGCGGGTTTGCCGGTATCGCATCACGGCTCAGACGGAAGGCATCAAGCGAAGGAACCAACGAACTGAAACCGCGAACAACGGAGCTCTCTACAAGGGGGAGTCGTGTGCGCTACCTGTTCTTACGCGGCCGTCGTCGTCCACCTCCGGCGCCACCTCCGTCACCTTCTCCACGTCCATCTCTCTCCCTCTCTCCCTCTCTCTCCCCGCCTCTTCCTCCGCTCGGGCACCGCTGTCGGTCTCTCTCTCGGGAAATTTGATGGATTCTGTCGTAGCCGCGGGCGGCGGGTATATATAAGGGCTGCCGGGCCTTGCACCTGACCGGCCTTCCACTGTACATTCATTCTTTTAATGCGGCGATCGGTCAATTACTCTGCCTCGCGGAATCCCACGAATCCGGCCGTCCCCTTCATCGTTTCGGGGAAACATTTCCGCCGCGAGTCAAAGCAGATCATCTATGGTAAGTGGCGGCTGCTTGCCAGCTTCGCCAAGGAAACGAGTGAATGCCGAGCTAAATTTCCGGCAGACTCCTCTTCTGGCGGTGCCGTACGGTGTATTTGGACGCTGTTGGTACTAGTACGTATTTGGACGACGACGGTGGAACGCTGAACCGAGAACGGAAAAACCATAGGTGAAGCGTAATCGCGGAAGGGAAACGGGAAACCGATTGCTCATTTAACCACGTAAACTTTTGTACGGTACGGTAGATTGTACCTCATGTAATAATAAAAGCCGTAATTACTTAAAAAAGTCATAATTATGAGAATTATATGGAACAAACTTATGTACTTCCTCTATTCCTAAATACTCCATTCATTTTAGGGATTTTAATATAAACTATATCCAGATGTATATAGACACATTTTAGAATGTAGATCCATTCATTTTGCTCTGTATGTAGTCCATATTTTTTTGCATGGTAATACGTGTCTCATTTCTTTCAAAAAGATCAAAGTACAAGTCACATAAGTACCGACATGACAAAACTGAAAAGATAGCAGAATATCTCTGACCTTGACGCCAACGTCCATATTGGAATCTCTAAAAAGACTTATATTTAGAATCAGAGAGAGTACAGTAGATTGTACCACGTCCAAGGATCATTTGTACGGTGGTCAAGCTATACTTCTAAATTTATGTACTGAAAAGGGTCCAACTTTTTTTTCCTGAGCACACGTATTAAGGTGCAAAAATCATTTCCGAAAATTTTAGAAAGATTCTGAAAAATATATTATATGTAGCTTTTCTTAATGAGCATGTAATTATTGGTTGAAATATAGTTCATAACTAGCTCTGAAATTATTTTGCAATCAAATATTACATTCGCATACTTTATTTTTATGAAAAAACCTGAATCTATTATAAAGGTCGGTAAGAAGTACAGATCAGACCAAACATAAAAAAATTACACCGAGGACCCTACATCACCACTGCCATCATGAGTAGCCGATGCGCCGTTGTCGCCGCTCCTCTACCAGTGTCGGCTTAACCTTGTCGGTGAGAACCTGGAAGTCTTCGTGCACGTGCCCCTGAGGACCAGGGAACCGGATCCTCTAACATTGTGAAGGGAAGTCACGGTGCTATAGTGTTTGCCTAGTGTCAAACAAAGAAGGGAAGTTAGGACTGTTAGTCGTTAATTAGTAGGTTGTTTACTGTTGGTATTTACTGTAGATATAGATAATTTAAAATTAATTTTATTTCACCATCAATTTGTTTGTATGTAATTAATATAAATGTACACAGTAGATTATCAATTTGCAAATTAATTTAAGTCGTTTTAGCCATAATCATATGGATAGAAAGAAGGAAAGTTAGGGTATTGTAGCCTCTCTAACTTCCCTTCACAATGTTAGAGGATCCGGCTCCAAGGACCAGCGCCCCAGAGCACAATCATCATAATTGAACCCTTGAATCTATCTAAAACACCTGACACCAAATTTCACTGGTACGCAATAGGACGAGAACCGTAACCTTGTCACCCAAAGGATATGACATGAATGTACAACGGAGCTCTGTCGACTCCACCCCGATGGACAAAGCCAACAAGGACCGAAGCCCAGAAGATCAGCTCGAAGATGAAGCACCGCCATCCGCAAGAACGCCACCTCTGCAAGTAAAAAAGCATAACCTAAAATACCAGTTGGAGCCAAGGCATCACAGGGCCTCCCTCCCCGCCACCAACCGCCTGAGCGGTAGGCAAGGAAGGTGGATCCAGGCCTTGAACGGGATGTGTGCGCTAGCCAATACAGACACAAGAGAAGAAAGAAAGCCCAAATGAAGGGTACAAGCTAGGCACAATTTTCGTCCTACTAGAAACTGTCCCGAGAGTAAAAATTGTTTCGAAACATGATAGTTTTGGCTTTTGAAGAGGACCTCCATGTGTATACATTCTGAGACTGTTGTCATCAAAATTTTCACCAATAAAGTCTTCGCCCGGTTTTTTGTCATTTTTTTTGCGGAAAAATTCCCAATCTATTCATCTTCAAAGTACAACGAATACCAGAAATAAAAATTACATTCAGATTCGTAGACCACCTAGCGACGACTACAAGCACCAAAGCGAGCCGAAGGCGTGCCGCTGTCATCGCCCCTCCATCGCCGGAGCTGGGCACAACTTGTTGTAGTAGACAGTCGGGAAGTCGTCGTGCTAAGGCCCCATAGGACCAGCACCCCAGAACAGCAACCGCCGCCGATGAAAAATAATGTAGATCGGAAGGATCCAAACCGAAGACACACGAACGTAGGCGAACAACGACGAGATCCGAGCAAATCCACCAAAGATAGATCTGCCGGAGACACACCTCCACATGCCCACCAACGATGCTAGGCGCACCGCCGGAACGGGGGCTAGGCGGGGAGACCTTTATTCCATCTTCAGGGAGCTGCCGCCGTCTCGCCTTCCTGAGTAGGACACAAACCCTAACAAGATTGAAAAATGACTAAAAACGGAGCCCTCCCGCCGGCCCTTGCCAGGATCCACCGCGCCTCCATGGCCCTAGGGCCACTGGAGACGAGGCGGACCTGCGCCGGCGCCGGCGAGAGGCACAAACCCTAACTTTCTTTCTTGGAGGAGGAGGAGGAGGTGGAGGAGGAGCCCTGCATATGCCTCACGTTCCCAGTTTTTTGTCATTGAGTTGGGCAACTATCAGTTAGGGTTTCTACCTCCCGCCGCCGCCGCCGCCGCCGCAGGTCCGCCTCCTCTCCGGTGGACCTAGGGCCATGGGGGCGCGGTGGATCTCGGCAAGGGCCGGCTGGAGGGCTTCGTTTTTAGTCGTTTCTTTCAGTTTTGCTAGGGTTTGTGTCCTGCTCAGGAAGACGAGACGGCGGCGGCTCCCTGAAGATGAAATAAAGGTCTCCCCGCCTAGTCCCCGTCCCGGCGGCGCGTCTAGCACCGTTGGTGGGCGTGTGGAGGTGTGTCTCCAGCGGATCTATCTTTGGTGGATTTGCTCGGATCTCGTCGTTGTTCGTCTACGTTCGCGTGTCTTCGGATTGGATCTTTATGATCTACGTTATTCTTCATCTGCGGCGGTTGCTGTTCTGGTGCGCTGGTCCTACGGGGCCTTAGCACGACGACTTCCCGACTGTCTACTACAACAGGTTGTGCCCAAATCCGGCGATGGAGGGGCGATGATGGCGGCGCGCCTTCGGCTCGCTTCAGTGCTGGTAGTCGCCGCTAAGTGGTCTATGGATCTGGATGTAATTTTTATTATTTCTGGTATTCGTTGTACTGCCATGATTGAAGATGAATAGATCGGAAATTTTCTCGCAAAAAAAAAGAGTTGGGCAACTATCCTCTTCTTAATTAATGAAAAAAAGACAAAGGCTTTGCCTCTGCTTAAAAAGAGATGCAGACAAACCACACAGAAAATAAAATAAAATAAAAATGACTCAAATTTACACACTCCAACTTCAACTAAAATCCCTTGCAAGACGGCGGTTGTTGCATTAATGAAAATCAACGAGGGGATTTGTTGTGAAAACATAAAGTCCTTCACAACCAACTTCCGACTTCAACTATTTTCCTTGGAAAGAAGGGCAAGCTTTAACTCTTGGAAGGTTTGAGCTTCCAGAAAAAGGAGAGCTACTTTTGGCTCATGGTAAGGATGCTATGTACGGGGCTCGGCCACCTACGCAACCCGCATAAAAAAGGACGCGTCGCTCCCTAGCGTTTCCTGGCAGCCACCCAGATATAGTAATTTTCTGTCTCCCTGTCCAGGATAGGAAAGTACCTGGCCCCCCGCCCCCGATTCCCGCGGCCATCCATCGAGCGGGCAAGTCACCTGGTCCTTCCCCTTCGCCCGATCCCTCCCCCACCCCTGCGCGTCTTCTTTTCTCCTTTCTCCTCACCTAACCCCCAGCCCCATCTTCTTCTCTCCCAAGCAAAAAAGGACAGCACGCCCCTTCCCCTCACCACTTCCAAATCCAAGAAAACCTTCACAGCCCTCCAATGGCAGCTCCATTGATGTTTCTTCTCTAGGCGCCTCGTTCCTGATTGCCTTGCAAAAAGGCAAAAAAGCAAGGCAAAAAGGTCAGATTTAGCTCATCTTCCAGATACCCTCCTCTTTCCCCATATTTGTACAAGGCTTCAGTTGTACAAAACATTGTGTAAAAAAGATGTGAAGTTAAGCATGTTTAGTCTGCTGTTTAGGCAAGTTTCAGCCCCTTAATTTGGGCAAATTTAGTCTGATCTTAAGCATGATATTTCTTCCCAGTTTTCAAAATCTATTTGCAAATCTGTTGCATATGACCACATTTATAAATCTGTAGGCAAGTGATGATAGTAAATGCTGGGGACAAAAATATTAGGAAAATATAATGCCTTAAGCAAGAAAAACAACTGAGCCAAAATAGTACTTATAAGAGGATGAGAAACAACTGATCATGATCTATTTCTGATGTGTTCCGGTTCTATTAATTGCTTATAACAGTGCAAAAAAGACATTCTGTTTGAGCAAAAACAGTGCTATAATGAGGCAACTAAGTATATGTATGCACAAAACCTTGAAAACTTATGCCATGGCAAAACATGAACATTTTTGAAACTTATAAGACAATGGAAAAGAAGGGGAAAACAAGGCAACTCTTGAAGAAAACTAGAGAAATATTCCCCTTGGACATTTGTTTCCATTATTCCTTGGTTTCGATAGTGAAAAAACACTAGAAGAAATAAATGTAACTAAAATTGCAACTAAAAAACAAGAGACAGTTGCGATAGTGAAAAAACAATTTACCTTTGTTGTATCATATCCTTCACCATGATCCAAGAAAAGTTGGAAAGTTGCCAGGATACAGTGGCAAAATTATTAGTATTTCATCCTGCAAAAGAAGAAAAAAGCCAACAAGAAAATCCATATACCAACAACTACCTCAGCGGCGAAACGTTACTTCAAAAACATACTGAGCATATCCAAAAACACACAAACTTGCTGCTGTAAAAGATGAAACCTAAAAATGTCAACTTAAGTTTTTTCTAACACACAAACATAGGTACTGAAAGCAGAAGTAGTCTGAATATAAAAGAGCAATCATGCCCATAATTCTAACTCAAGTTTTTCCTAACACTAAACATGCTCTAATCTCTCTGAATTGGGAGTGAATTCCATTCTGAAGACACTTCAAAGTAGCATTTCTATGGCAGTATGCTTGCTTCCCCAAAATCAAATGTTGCCTGCGTTTAAGAAAAACAAAATAAGAAAATATATTATGAAACACATAAAACAAAAAGCCTATGTTATGTTTATATGTACAAACACGATTCATCAATACAAAAAAAACATGCATATCCTGAAAATAATATGTTGCCTGACATATATAGTTTGACTTGCCTGATTATATGGTTTGGGTTGCCTGATAGTGCACTTTGAATTGACTGGTTTTGTTCAATTGCTATCTTGTGAATCTGGTGTGCTTGCGTTGTTGTGATGTTTGCTTGCCTGAGTTTAGTGTGGTACTAGCTTGCCTCAAGAATGTAAAAATTGCTCTAATTTTTCTGGTTAAAAAAATGCACAGGTTGAACATGATTGAGCTATTTTTGTGTGCTTGGGTAGGTGTGCTATTGGCTTGCCTGTATTTACTGTGCTACTTGCTTCCATCCCTCTGCTGACTTGCTTTACTTTTTCACATATTCTCAATAAATAAACAGGTTGACAATGATTGACCTAAATGAGGAACCAACTGAAAATAATGATGATCCTTTGTACTGTACACAACATGCTACTGGAAATGCAGAATTTGTGGCGGAACCACGTAATCCCCCTATCATACAAAGAGTCGATGGTGCTGCTACAGAAGCAATGGAGACAGATGGGCAGTCAAGTCATGGGGGGCGTGCTCCGGGCAGTACACAAGTACCTACAGCTGTAACAGCTGGGAGTGATGCTCATACCCTTGATGGCACAGGTGCTGCAGGTGATACCGGTGGCACTGTTGGTAATGGTTTGGGTGCTGAAAATGATGATGAAGCTTGGTCACAGCCCAAGGAGCCTTACGTGGGCATGAGGTTCGACACTTTGGAAGATGCCAAGGTGCATTACAATGCATATTCCTTGCAGATGGGTTTTTCAATCAAAATGAATAGTTCAAGGAAGGATATGAAAACTGGGGAGTTGATAAAACAACAGTTTGTTTGCAACAAGTTTCGAAAGCCTGATGTTGATGACGGAGGGGCAGAAAAGATTCCCGTGCTAGATGACATTGTTGAGCAAGCAAAAGATGATAATGAAGATGAGGCTATTGTCTTTCTTGATGATGATAGTAAGGGCAAAAAGAGGAGCAAGAAACGAAAAAGAGATAAAATTGTGCAAACTGGTTGCAAAGCTAAGATGATTGTGAAGGTAATAGATGGCAGATGGGAGGTGATCTACTTTGTTAGCGAGCACAACCATCCGTTGATTGACAAGCCATGTTTGACTAAGTATTTGCGATCACACCAAGGGATACCGCCAGAAGAAAGGGCCTTCCTTACTCACCTTCATAACTGCAATTTAACTACAGGTTTTGAACCACACCCACCTCCTCCCTATCTTCCAACTTTAAGAACTTGGATATGCCTACTGGTTGTGTGTTTCTTAGCCCATCAACAAGTACCTGATTTTGCTTGAAACATGTCACTAATATGCTTCAAACATATGCCTTAGTTGCTTGATAGTGATACTAAATTGCTTATAACAGTACAAAAAGAGATAAAATGCCTAATTTGTTTCTGGATGCTGGACTTGCCTAATGTTTACCTATTTCTTGCTCAATGCAAAAGTTCCTACTTGCCTGGTTTTTTATATAAAATAATTTTGGTGTTGAATCTGAACTTGCCTATGATTAGTCTCTTTGTAGCTAAAATATACAATAGTACTTGTTGTAGTTGCTTGTATAGCTTCATGAATTGCCCAAGCTTTGCATTTGAGTTGCCTTGCTGAAAACAAAAAAGAAGCTATTTTTGGCACTGTTTTTGTGTGGAAAAAGGATTGACCACCATTGTGACTTCATGTCAACAGGTCGTATGATGCACATCATGTCAGATTTCTATGGGACAGAACTCATTGTACCTTATAGCACAAAGCACATTACAAACCTCAAGACGCTCTTAAACAAGGATAATACAAAAGAAGGGGATATGATAGAGACAGTTGCTTACTTTAAAGATCAGCAGAGGGAGGATCCAGCTTTTTTTACAAGATAAAATATGATGAGGAAGACAGTGTTGAGAATATTTTCTGGGTCGATGGTGCAGCATGGAAGGCGTACGTGAAATCTTATCATGATTGTATCTCCTTTGACACAACGTATATGACTAACATGTACAACATGCCCTTTGCACCATTCATTGGGATTAACATGCATGGGCAGTCATTCATGTTGGGCTGTGGCTTTGTTAGGCAAGAGTTGGCGTCAAGCTTTGATTGGCTATTCCAAACCTTCCTTGAGGCAATGCATAATGTAGCACCCACCAACATCATAACCGACCAAGACATCGCAATGGCACAGTCAATTAAAAAGATCTTTCCTACAAGTGTGCACCGCTGTTGCCGCTGGCATATTATGAAAAAAGCACAAGAAAAGCTTGGAGCATTGCTGGGGCGAAACCCTGGCTTGTCCAAAGATTTCAACAACTGTGTTGACTTTAGCTTGACGCCGGAAGAATTTGAGGCAGGGTGGTGTGAGCTGATGATGAAGTATGAGGCTATGACTGACTCTCACTTCGAGAATCTATACAAGTACAGAGAGACATGGGTACCCTGCTACTTCAAGCACCAATTCTTCCCTTTCTTGCAGTCAACTCAACGCAGCGAGGGGTTCAATGCTGTCCTTAAGCGATATGTGAACCCACACAAGTCCATTTTGAACTTTGTGAAGCAATATCAGAAAATCCAAACACACATACTAGTCCGGGAGGGTTCAAAAGACTACAGGACAGCACATTTACAGACTGAAATGTGGTCATCTTACCCAATAGAGAAGCAGGCGTACGGATCGTATACTAGGGACTTGTACGAGAAGTTTCGTGATGAGTTTCAGTTGACTACAAGGTACAATGTGCGACCGCATGGTGAAAACTTGTATGAGGTTTACCCCAATCAAGAGTGGGTTGCCAAATATGGTTCTAGGGGCTATTTTGTCACGGTGGAAGCTAGTGCTGGAGACTACAGATGTGACTGCTGCAAGATTGAGAGGGACGGCATGCTTTGCTGCCATATCTTGAAAGTTTTCAACCAACTTGGTGTTGATGAAATCCTAGCGCAGTACATACTCAGGAGATGGACACCTATGGCAATCCCCAACGCACCCCCTGCTGTCGAAGAGCAACCTGATGAGATGCCACCACAGTCGAAAAAGGAACTCAGGCATGCAATTTGATGATGGATTTTGGTAGTCTTGCCCGGGTTGCTAGTGCGTCAGATGCTGCGATGGATATTGTAAAGAAACATATGCGTGGTGCGCGTCATGAAATCAAAAATCTCAACATGTCAAAGAAGAAGAAAACGGCAGCACCAACAAGTGGGCCCTCTGGTGGTTCTGTGCCACCATCAGCTGATGGTTCTGCGCCACAACCGAGTAACTCTCAGGCAACTAGTGGCCCTGCGGTGCGTCCTGAAGGGCCTGCACAAGCCCCTTCTGGATCTATACAACAGCGACCTACTTCTGCGCCACCACCGAGTAACACTCAGGCAACTAGTGACCCGGCGGTGCGTCCTGACGAACCTGCACAAACCTCTTCTGGACCTAGGCAGCAACGATCTAGTTCTGCACCGCGGAGAAAAAACGCACCGAAACTAGCTGGCAACTCTATGAGTGAGGATGGACACCAACAAACAGCGTTCAGGGCTGCAGTGATGCACAGGGGGGCTGTACCACTACCCAAGAGCCCTCCCGCACAAAGCTACTGGCCTGTACAACAACTGTCGGGATATGTGCCACTAAACAGTGGAGCAGCACCGCACCTTTCAATGGGCTCAACAATGACAAGGCCTGTGCAAGCACTAAGAGGAGCTGCGCCACAACTTTTGATGCATACGACACTAGCAAGAGGTCCTGCGCGACCTCCTATGGGTCCTAGACCAGCAATTTGGCCTGCACCACAAACTATGGGGGCTATACAACCACCGCGGGGGCCTAACGCGGCTAACACAACCTATGTGGCTATTCCTGGACTGGCACCATCGCCTGCATCATCAGCAACAGTGGATGGCAGGTATGGACAGCACCCAGGTTCTTCAACTACACAAGAAGAGAATGCCAATGCAATTCCATCTCCTATTGTGCAAGCTCCTAGTGGACATGCGCACCAGCCGCTCGGTATGGCATCTCTACATGCAGCTGTTGCGGCCGCATAAGGTACTACGATGGTTCAAGCACAGTTTGGAAGACCTGCTACCACACTTGGCCCTGCAATTCCTAGAGACCCTCCAAAATCAACAACAAAAGGGAGGGCAAAGTCAAAAAGAATTCAATCAGCACTTGAGCTGCATCCGAAGAGAAAGAACAAGTGCAGCTATTGTGGTTCTGTTAACCACAATGGTGTAAGCTGCCCGACCAGATTGGTGTAATGGTCAAACAGTGACCAGATGGCTGAAAAATGTGTTGAATGGAATTGACAAATTAACCTATTTATGGGTCTGTATGTTTGAACATCCTAAACTATTATTTTTGGTTTACAGTTTATTGTGGCTAACTTGCCTCACACTAGAGTTTGAATTGCCTGGTTATAAGTTTTGAGTTGCCTGTTGTGTGCTTTGAATTGCCCCGCAGACACCCTTGATCTCCCCATAATGGTCGAAAACTTACATACATAAGATTCTACAATGCTAAAAATGCAACAATTCCCTGGTTATGTAATGATCATAGTATTTGTCTTTTGTGGGTTATTCTGAATAACTTGCCTCACAGTAAAGCTTAAATTGCCTGTTTATGCAATTGAGTTGCCTGATCCAAGTTCTTATGCAGGCAACTCCCCCCCTCGGCAGTCCAAAAGTTTACAAAAGAGCAAAGAAAACAACACATGCATTTACATGGATGTAGTGTGCATGAGGGGAGAAAAAACTGACCTATGCTAACTTGAGTATGGTTTTCCATGGGGCCTTGTTGTTGGCGTTGTCAACCCACGCGTTAGTCAACTGTTTCCTTATGCTTGGAATATCCTCAGCTGTGAAATTTGGAACAACCCTTGCCTCCCAACCGTTTGCTAGCGTCAGAGCAAAAACACCACAGTCGAACCTAAACAAAAATTGAAAAAAAGAACTTTTCTAGTTAGCTAGCTTCCTCTATGTAATAGTGTGTCACTTGTAAAAAACTGAACAAAACCATAGTTAATATGTGAAAAGAAGTGGATGCTTACTCATTGTTCTGTTTTGGAACATCAATGTTGGTAAGCCCAAAGTCATCCAGCGAGACGCGAGAACTGGCGTAATGCTCTTTCCATAGAGACCGAAAACTTGCAACCATTTTCCTTGCACAAACATCTAAAAACTTGTTTTTTAGCGTCCTCCAAGAATCAAGAGCTTCAAAACGTCGATCCCTTATGTTCACGTTAAAAATCTAGTAATGATTGCCTATTTCAGGCTTTGTCTTGTCAATGTTCTCTAAAACTGGAAACATAATCTGTTATAAAAAAACAAATGGGGTTAGTATAAAAAAATAAAATACTAGAAGCTGGATTTAAGCAACTTTTTCTGTGTGCTCTCACAAATTACGACATGGACTAAAGAAGCAAAAATGCACATGCATGTTTTGTACTTGTGTAAGTAATTTGCCAAAAAACAGAAATATGCATAGGCAAGTTATGTACTTATGTAAGCAACCAGCCAAAAATGCACAGGCAAGTTATGCACATATGTAAGCAACTTGCCACAGAAAGCAATTTCATGGGTGTGGTCAACATCCCCCCCCAACCCCCTAAGAAATATTTACATTTGTGTGAGCACAAAGTTTTAGCACAAAAAGTCATATATAATGCATTGGTAAAAAGTAAAGAAACCATTGACTTGCCATGTCTTTACGGTCCAAGCGATTCGACTTCTTGAACTGGGAAATGAGCTCCTTGCCGTTCAATTCCATGTTTTGCATCTGAACCTGATGTAAAAAAGAATACAGACATGACCATGACCTTTTATGAAAAAAGAAAAATAAAGAAACGCAAACCTACACCGTTAGTTGCTTCGCGTTTTCTTACCGAGAACCTGACGGGCATCACGAGCTTCTTTGAGTCTGGTGGCAAGTTCATCATTATAGACTCTATACCAACTTCCATTACATGGCTCACGACAAAACCTCCCTTCTTCATTGAGTTTGCGAGCTCCCTGACTGTGACAAAGTACTTGCCATATTCAATTACCCTTGGGCTGCATGAAAAAAAGAGGCATTCAGCTCACAAAATCCTTCCATAATTTGCCTACCACCATTTCAACTTAGGAAAAACACATGGGGGGCATGGTCATATCAAGGAGAGACTGTTTTCAAAAAAATAATTCCACACTAAGCCAAGTTGCCTGATTCCATAAGTGGATTGCTTGTAAACAGAGTTTGAATTGCCTGGATAACATGATAGACCTTGCCTGGGGGAAAGTGCATTGTGCAAAAGCTGACAAAAAAGAAATGAAGTAACATACTGTCATACCTGGTATCCACATCTGGTGATTCTTCTTCATTAATTCTTCCATGCAAAATAACTGATGCATACAATCTATTTGCTTCGGGTTTGGGCATGTAGACTTTCTTCTCATTATAGTCAATGAATGGTGACCTCTTGCAAGGAGGTGGCTTGATAATCCTTCTCTCGAATTGACGTGGATGCATCTCTCCTGAGCTACTACTGCTGTAAATCTTGCTGCCTGACCCCACTTCTCCTTGGTTAGAACTTTTTTCAGGTGTTTGGTACGCATTTCCTTCTGCTTGCACACACGGTTCATCTATGCCTTCAACGTCCAACAGATAATCATCATCGGTTATATCGATGATTGGCTGGTTATGTACTGGGAGTTCCTTGAACTCATGCTCTGCAAATGTGCTTGACCCAACATGTTGATGTGCTGTGTTGTCCGCAGATCTTGTGGGCAAATCATCTATGCCTAGATCGAAACTTGGTGCTAGGCAGTACTCTTTGAAAAAATCATTAGATCTTTCGGTGTCCCTTTGCTCAAAATGTTGTTTATCTTCATTTGCTAAGCTGTGATTTGTGGAGTTGGATTGGGCATTCTTGCTGTTTGGATCAACACACCTTGCAAACAACTCACTCACAACTAGAACATTGATTTCTAGTGCATTGGTTGCCTTCCCACTAACACGCATGAATTCGTGGTACCGCTCCTCCACATTAGAGAAATGGTAAGTGTTCCCCTGGCCAGTTGCTTCTACTGCTTCTGGAACACTTGTGGCCTCAGGTTGGGCAAGTACAGTTGAGCAGACAGGCAATTTCCCTACGGCTCTTAGCAACTTTTGTTCCGGACCTTTTCCCATGGTTACAACTTCGGGCAGGTCTTGTATCCTATTGATCTCCGTACATAGCACCGCAGGGATGTTCTTTTTCTCCTTTTTGTGTCCTGCATGATTTAATGCTCGAGCCTCAGGTGATGCCTTGAAGTCTTGCACCTTGGCCCTCTGGATACCATTGGCTGACTGCATCACATTTCCCCGAGACGGGAAAGGCACTTGACCATTTAAGTCACCTAGTGGTTGTGTTCCGCTGTGGTGTCCTGTGCTTACTAGCACTGTGGGTCCCTTCTTGAGTTGTACTGGCCTTACTTTTGTGGGGTTCAGTGTTTTCTCTGCAGAACTTGCCTGAAAAGCAGCTGGTCTTGCTTCCTCCTTAGACTGAGTTGCCAGAATATGTGATCCACTTGCTTGACATTGGGAATGAAAATTACCCGACTACTTTGGATCTACTCCTGTAGGTACTGCCTCATCTCCAACTTTGCTGCACGGGGGTGCTGCTGAGCTTGATGGTGTACTCTTTACCACCTGTGTTTTGGCATTCCCATGAATTGCCTCTTTTGTTTCAGAATTTGCCTGTTGTTGCTGCTGAGAAGGACTAGATTTTTTCATGGCTGACTGCCTTGGCTTTCCCCCTTGGCCATAACCGGGATTTTTGGCACGATATGCTTGCCGATGCATTGCTGTTTCGTTCATCACAGATGGCTCCAATACAAAACTGACAGTTTTCTTCATCTTCTTTGATGGAGGGAGTGGTGGTAGTTGGTTTCGACAAGCAATCTTATGTTCTGTAGCTTCATTTAGAGCGGCGCCAAATTCTCTCATTATTTTCTGCTGAATCGCCTTTGGGCATATTTCCTTGGGGTTGAATGGGAAGCCCAAATCCAAGTCTTCCCCCCTCAACAACTCTTCGAACATCCTCTTCGCTTCGGTTGCCATGTTTATGTCATCAATATCCCACATTTCTTTCACTTCAAAAAAAGGGAAGCGTGGTTCCTGGGAAACAACAGTTTTGAATTCTGTCATCACAAGGTCTCTCATACAAATCCTATCTGCCTCATCAAATCCTTTTGCCTTTCTGTCCTTCTTCTTTTCAATCAGAAATTGTAGCATGCATTGTTCATCATCATCGCTGCTTGGGTTTTCAGCTGCGGGATCCTCGTCCCGATCAGAGCCACCATTGCTGCCTGAACCACCGTTGCTACCTCCGCTGTCATCTTCATCATCTTCATCCTGCTTCCCCTGCCCATCATCTTCCTTGTCTTTGTCATCACCATCGCCTTCTTCGTCGTCATCGTCCTCCTTTCCTTCATCATCTTCTTTTCGTCATCCTCTTCTTCTTCATCATCATCATTGTCCTCGTTCCCCTCAGTTCCGTCTTCCCTCCCCATGTCAGCACTTACCCCCCCGTGGTGATCAACCGTTTGTCATGCTCCCTGGCTACTTGATTTCCCCTGAACTCCACTTGATCCATCATGACCATCATCGCTGTCTGAACTTTCGCTGTTGTCGCTTTCATCACTACCTTTATTTCTGCCATCTCCCTCACTTTCACTGTCGGCTGCCTCGCTGTCGTCGCTGTCTGAATTAAACGACTCCTCCTCACTTGGTAAGCTGTCTCTTCCGGCTGGTACTCGCTTGCTCCTTCTGTTAGACTGCCGCCTGCTTGTCTCCGCAGTAGTAGGATCTGCCTCCTTTGTCACCCATTCATCATCATCTATCTTCCCAACCCCAGTCACGAGCTTCCCCACTGCATGAGAAATTACGGAACACATTTCGTGCACCAACCCTGTGAGCTTCTTTTGCTTCTGTAAAACATAAAAGTGGATGGTAGAGAACATGGTGAGTACATATCTTCTATTGAAGATTCTGAAAAAAAAGGTTGAATGTACAAATGGCGATAAAAAGGGGAACAACAGTGAGAGGAAAAAACAAGTTCTAGATAACTTACTGATTTGTCATATGACTCGGGCAATCTTGCGGCAACAAATTTGGTGATGTGGTCCATACTGCCAAACAAGCTATCATCCGCACACCGAGAAAACTCCGTCTTGAGATGGTGGTTTATAGCAAAAGAAGATTAAAAAAAATTATGAGTGACAACAATTCTGGCACTCCCATACCAAAAAAGAACTGAGAAATGAAGAAAAATAGTACTACTAATAGTCTTTAAATTCCTGCAACCATTATGACACTTCCCCCTGTTGCCTACTATTAGTGGATACTGTAATCAACAAAAATGAAGAACTAGTATGCAAGTTGCTAGTTTTCAGAACATAAGTTGCTTGTGTGGTTGTATAAATTTGCTACTTTTCAAAATGTAAATTGCACGGACAAAAAAAACCAAGAGCTAAAAGATGTACTACAGCAGCTGCTATTAAAATAGAACAAACCAACAAATCCTTCCTGTGAACATAATCCAACTGTGTGCATGGCAAACAAAAAAGGTTCGAATAAGTCTGATAACTAATTGGACCTACTTGAAATATATGTATGGCACTTGCCCAAAAAGATACATTACCTTGCATGTTCTTTCAAAGCGAATTGCCTACTCTAAAAAATGGTAGTGTTGCCTAAAAACAATATGACAATAATATATATCCTAAAACAGAAAAATTGAGTTACCCGCAATTGGCCATATTCTCCTGGAGCCTTCCTGTCCTTCTTGATAACTCTGGAGATTAAATATGAATTCCAATCTAAAACCCTTGGTACCAAGTTCGGGATTGGCTCATCAACATCCAGAGAGTCTAGGTACAACAGCTGCGTAGAGACAAGGAAAAAGAACAGAAAAGTTTAAGTTAGCTAATGATTGCAAAAAGAAAACAAAAGATAAGTAAACAATTGATGCTTAAAAAAACAAAACAGCTTGAAGCACTTACAACAAGGTGGAAAACACAACAACAAACAGCCTTCTTGTTGGCACGCCCCAAAGTGAACGCAAGCTTTAATTGATCAACAACAAACTGGCATATATTGGTTTCTGTTATTCCATTGACATCCATGACCGTCGGGAAACTCTTTGGGGAAATGCTCAAACTAGTTGAAGGGGCAAGGAAGCACGAAAAAATAAGAGCTAGCCAAGCGCGGACAAAGTCATCATCATGAGATCCTCCCATGTCTACGATCATCTTGCACCATTCTGTGAGGGTTGGGGAGTTCTTCGATGTGATGTTGTAAATATTGTACATTGCCTTTGTGATTTCAGGCCGATTCTCGAAGCACACCTTTCTGCCCCTGCTGGGCAAACCCCATATCCTACGGACACTTGCGGCATCTACAGGAATCTTCCCCCTTTCTGGAATGACTATCTGCAAAATCTCTGGGTCGTAATGCTTCATTATCCACTGGCTAAAATCTCCGGGCATGCTACTTGCTGCAAGGTCCAGAATGCCACCAAGTCCTTGTTCAACTTGAAGAGGCTTGCAGGGGATGCCCTGTTCCTACGACCCTATTGCACATAAGGAAAAAACAAAAAAAAGGGAATTAGCAAAAGGGAAGGGAAAAAAGTTCATCACAACATAGGCAACTTAGGCATCATTGCTGGGCAACTGCTTAGTGAAACTGAGGCAACTATGCAAAATACCTCAGTTCCTCCCGTCTTCTGGCGTTTTGCTTTTTGTGGTTGGTCGACGTCTGCACATTCGACATTTTTATTCCCAGCATCTGCAGCTTGGCTCTCGTTACTATTCTTGTTACTAATGATATCATCAGGGCGCTTCCCCTTGCAGCAACTGCTTTAGTTCTCATATGCTTGTACCCAGTTATTGGTGCACTGCTCCGTGGCTGGAAGATAGAAACCACATAAATAAATAAAAAATGGAAAACAAAATCTGTTATGTACAGGAAGAACATAAAAACTTCCTGAGCATGTGCACACCTGTGTTTGGTGCTCTTCATTCCCATGAGATGCAAGGTCGTCATGGCTTGATCCAGCAGGTCCATCCTGTTTTGACTTATGACTTGTCCCAGCCATCTAATTTCTACTGCATATTTAAAGGACAAACAGTGAGATTCATCATAAAAATGATTCTGAAAAGAACTCTATATCATCCAACAAAATTCGTTTGACTAAATTCTCACTAAACTAAGCAAACAGTAATTTAAAAAAAGTGGGCAATGAAAAGCGTCGTAAACTATATGATTTTCACTATATTACAAAACTATCCTATAATTGGCCCTATTACCCTCCCTCTACATTTCCTATAGAATCTGAAACAAATCAAGGCACCTAGAACAAAAAATCACAGAATGAATTCTCGCGAAATGCTTAAAACTGTCCTACAAAATAGGGCCAATTATAGGGCAACCCTATTAACCTCCCTCTACTGAATTACTTCCTACCTCACGCACACAAAAAAATCACATGTACATTTTCCATTGCTAAATCATTACTTTCCTGCACTAAATCAAAAACACACTGTCGAACCACCTTCGTAGGCGACACACAAACCATATCAGGCAAGTCATCACAAAAAACAAGGCAACATTGACATGGGAGAGGAATTACTGTCCTACAATAAACCAACAACACACAGTCAAAACAGCTGTGCAGGCAACACATGAACCATATCAGGCAAGTCACTCACAAAACAAGGGCAACATTGACATGCGAGAAAGCATTATTCTCGTGCACTAAACCAACAACACCGTCAAAACACATGCGCAGGCAACACATGAACCATACTCAGGCAAGTCAGTCACCCATCAAGATCAACCTCAACATCTACAATATCGAAAACCTACAACACCAAGGCTTGCCTTCGAATCCTACCAACACGAAATGCCCCGTGTGGTCGTCCCTCTCCAATCTAACGAGTTCTCCATCAATTCTACTATCAGTTCCCTCTACATTTCCTATAGAATCTTAAACAAATCAAGGCACCTAGAATAAAAAAATCACATAATGAATTCTCGTGAAATGCTTAAAACTGTCCTACAAAATAGGTCCAATTATAGGGCCACCCTATTAACCCCCCTCTACTGAATGACTTCCTACCTCACGCACACACACAAAAATCACATGTTGTTCTGAAAAAAGTGTATATCATGCAACAAATTCATTTTACTAAAATTCTTACTAAACTAAGCAAACAACAATTTACAAAAAAGTGGACCCTGGAAAGGGTTGTAGGGTTGTAAACTATCTGATTTTTACTATGTTACAACATTAATACAAAAGTACATACAAAAAACCAAAGTAAAACATGACTACAAGGAGCAACAAACAACTGTTGCACATCAATCACCAGGCAACACATGTTGGCATTTCAGGCAAACGGCTAAGAAAGCTTGAGCAAGTTTGAGATTACACAAATGCAGTAAGAACATATGGTGGCTGCTAGGCAATACATGTTGGCATTTCAAGCAAACGGCTAAGAAAGCTTGAGAAAAAGCCAGGCATTGCACAAAGACACTAGGCAAAAAAACAGTTGAGGGCATGTCAGGGCAACTGACTAACAAAACTTGAGCAAGCCAGGCACACTAGGCAATAGTTGAGGGCAATTCAGGCAACTAACTAACAAAACTCCAGCAAAAAAGCCTGACAACTCAGTCACAAAACTTAAGCAAACTGACATACATATCTACAACTCAGTCAAAATAAACACGAGCATCGAACCACAACACATAAACCTGATACACAAACATTTCAACAACAAGAACCTATAGCATAGGTGTATTTGTTGCATGAAAAAAAGTGCTAGGCAACTATATGAGCATCCTATGAGCAGTTGTTGCGCAAGTCAGTAGATCAACAAACTATGCATGAGAACATCTCCCTCCCTCTCCCTCCACACGCCACGACATCCTACTGAGCATCACCAAGCATTGAATGCATCCCAAATCCTATCTCACCAGCACCAAAACCAAATCTAACGAGTTCTTAATCCATTTCAAATTAGTTAACCTATGCATAATCTCTTCCTAATCTCTTACAATGGCAAAGGTACTCAGTGATTTCGCCCAAAACTCACGAGATCTGACAAGCCTACACAAAATGGGAATGGGATCGAGATGAACTGACCTGCGATTCTGCCCTCCGCCAAGCAGCAAGGTGATTCTGCTCCTCCGCACGAACCACACAGCGAAGACGCGCGCGTCGACCCTCCTCGTCCGCGTCTCCGGCGCTGCAACACCTTCCGCCTCCGACTGCTCTGTATGCTGCGGGTGTAGACATACGGTCCCCGTCGCCGCACCGGCGCGCGCCGACCCTCCTCGCCCGCGTCTCCGGCGCTGCAGCGCCTTCCGCCTCCGACTGCTGCAGTATGCTGCGGGTGTAGACGTATGGCCCCGGCCGCCGCACCGACGAGCGCCTGGCCGATTAACCACTCCCTCCATGCCGCGCACGCTGTCCCTTCCTCACTACGCCGGAAGACGGCCGCCGAATCGCCGCGCCGCCACCGGCTGCTCCAGATTTGGTGGATTTGGGAGGAAATGGGTGCGCTCCCTCCGCTCGGGGGGCGGTTTCGAAATGGGACGGGGAGGAGACGGAAGTGGGAAGGGGGGAAGAACTAGAGGGACCCACGACCGCTTCGGCGCCCAACGGGTCTCGTCCCGACGCCACGACCAGGTGCCACCTGGCGCACGCGTCGATGGAGCGAGCGGTCGGAACGACCGACGCGCGCGTCCGCAAGATGACGATCGGACGGCGCGCGAGAGCGTGTGCTCTGTAAGACAAATTAGCATCCGACCACTTTTTAGGATTTGGACATAAAAAAACGGCTGGTTGATATCGTGGATCCCTTCCACCGGTATAGACGGCACATTCTTTCTGCTGACTGTTGATATGACATATTGTTTCTTGCAATCCACCCAGAACGGAAAAGAGATCACGTATCCACTGACACCATCCACCACGGCCGTAAATGCTTCTTGACACGACTATATATGCGGATGCGTAGAGGCCGCAATCAAATGCCACCGCTAGTTATTTGCTTGGAGGAGACGCTGCGGTTAGCTTCTGCAAGCATCAGTACAGTACAGATATGCTGCTGTAATCTCGAAACCACCAATCAATGTGTATGTGTACACGGCGTATGGTATCCGTTGGAGTGACGAATACAGACGGCGGTGCGTGTAGGCATGAGCTGTGACTGATGGGATAAGCATTGGGTCGTCCCGAGGCCGTGAGGCGTTGAGGAGATAGGCAGCACGTAAGCAGAGCAACGCGCCACCGCGCCAGGATGTGTAGCTTGCCACCTCACGAATTTAGAGTGTAGGCCATGGGTCCTACCTCTTCTAGTTTCATCGTGTTCAGACCGGTATAGTGGGTCTTCATCATGGCTCAGGCCTCCCTTGCACCTTTTCGACAGACGAATACTTTCCAAGGCTGGATCCGGCGTCGAGCTCTTTTTAGATGTTCGGCCATGACGGCCATGTCTTCGGGGACGTGCTCCACCTTGGGCCATAGAGCCTGGTAGACATCCTTCATCGATTTCTGTGCACTTTCATGCACCACGGCTAGATGATTGGCCATCTCTTCAGGCACAGAACCCCGGACATCAGGGGTAACACTGGTAGAAAAAGAGGCTTCCGTCCAGCCCCATTAGTCGCGAAACTGTAGGAACCACGACTAATGAAGTCTTTAGTCGCGGTTCGGCAGACGAACCGCGACCAAAGGCTTGGGCCAGGGCGCTCGGTGGCCAGCTGGTGCACGTGAGGGGCTTTAGTCGCGGTTGGCCAGGCCAACCGCGACTAAAGGTGCCCAAAGGCCTTTAGTCGCGGTTGGCCTGGCCAACCGCGACTAAAGCTCCTCCCCTATATATACCAGTTCAGCGCACTCACTTAGCCATTTGGTGCCACTTCTCTTCACAAGGGGGTGTAGGTTTGCTTTTGGTTCCTCTTATGCACACAAGGTGTTTGATGAAATGCCCAACAGCGTGAAACAAACATGATATGAAGTGTTGGAGCCACACTTGAGGTTCCTCCTCGATCGCGGTTAGCAACTTGAACCTTTCATGCATGTGTGTCATTGATAAAATATGCATGTGTGTTGTTCATTGTTTAATTTCTATTGTTTATAGCTAGTTAGTTTAACAAATGCATGATGGTTAATTATATATTTTATATTATAATAATGCAGATGAATCGGCAATGGATGTACGGTAACCGACTCTCCCGCGAGTTCACTACGGGTTTGAAAGATTTCCTCGTAGTGGCTAATGCGAACAAGCAGAAGGGTTTTGTTATCTGTCCATGTGTTGACTGTAAGAATCAGAAGGGTTACTCTTCCTCAAGAGAAGTTCACCTGCACCTGCTTCGGCACGGTTTCATGCCAAGCTATAATTGTTGGACCAAGCATGGAGAAAGAGGGGTTATAATGGAAGAAGATGAAGAAGGGGATGATTTCATCGATGAAAGCTATCTTGCTCATTTCGGTGATACTTTCATGGAGGATGCTGAAGGTGAAGGGGAAGGTGAAGGGGAAGGTGAAGGGAAGGTGAAGGTGAAGAAGAGGCACGTGATGAGACCGTTGATGATCTTGGTCGGACCATTGCTGATGCACGGAGACGCTGCGAAACTGAAAAGGAGAGGGAGAATTTGGATCGCATGTTAGAGGATCACAGAAAGTCGTTGTACCCCGGATGCGATGATGGTCTGAAAAAGCTGGGCTGCACACTGGATTTGCTGAAATGGAAGGCACAGGCAGGTGTAGCTGACTCGGCATTTGAAAACTTGCTGAAAATGTTGAAGAATATGTTTCCAAAGAATAACGAGTTGCCCGCCAGTACGTACGAAGCAAAGAAGGTTGTCTGCCCTCTAGGTTTAGAGGTTCTGAAGATACATGCATGCATCAACGACTGCATCCTCTACCGCGGTGAATACGAGAATTTGAATGAATGCCCGGTATGCACTGCATTGCGTTATAAGATCAGAGGCGATGACCCTGGTGACGATGTTGAGGGCGAGAAACCCAGGAAGAGGGTTCCCGCCAAGGTGATGTGGTATGCTCCTATAATACCACGGTTGAAACGTCTGTTCAGGAACAAAGAGCATGCCAAGTTGTTGCGATGGCACAAAGAGGACCGTAAGTCGGACGGGGAGTTGAGACACACCGCAGATGGAACGCAATGGAGAAAGATCGACAGAGAGTTCAAAGATTTTGCAGCTGACGCAAGGAACATAAGATTTGGTCTAAGTACAGATGGCATGAATCCTTTTGGCGAGCAGAGCTCCAGCCATAGCACCTGGCCCGTGACTCTATGCATCTACAACCTTCCTCCTTGGTTGTGCATGAAGCGGAAGTTCATTATGATGCCAGTGCTCATCCAAGGTCCGAAGCAACCCGGCAACGACATCGATGTGTACCTAAGGCCATTAGTTGATGAACTTTTACAGCTGTGGGGCAGACCTGGTGTCCGTGTGTGGGATGAGCACAAAAAAGAGGAATTTAACCTACGAGCGTTGCTTTTCGTAACCATCAACGATTGGCCTGCTCTTAGTAACCTTTCGGGACTGTCAAATAAGGGATACAATGCATGCACGCACTGCTTACATGAGACTGAAAGTGTACATTTGCCAAATTGTAAGAAGAACGTGTACCTTGGGCATCGTCGATTTCTTCCGAAAATTCATCCAGTAAGAAAGAAAGGCAAGCATTACAACGGCAAGGCAGATCACCGGCCGAAGCCTGCGGAACGCACTGGTGCTGAGGTATTTGATATGGTCAAGGATTTGAAAGTCATCTTTGGAAAGGGTCCTGGCGGACAATCAGTTCCGAAGGGAGCTGACGGGCACGCAGCCATGTGGAAGAAGAAATCTATATTCTGGGAGCTAGAATATTGGAAAGTCCTAGAAGTCCGCTCTGCAATCGACGTGATGCACGTTACGAAGAATATTTGCGTGAACCTCCTAAGCTTCTTGGGCGTGTATGGGAAGACAAATGATACAAAGGAAGCACGGCAGGACCAGCAACGTTTGAAAGACCCTGATGACCGGCATCCGGAATGGTTTCAAGGTCGTGCCAGCTACGCTCTGACCAAAGAAGAGAAGGTCATCTTTTTTGAATGCCTGAGCAGTATGAAGGTCCCGTCTGGATTCTCGTCCAATATAAAGGGAATAATAAACATGGCGGAGAAAAAGTTCCAAAACCTGAAGTCTCACGACTGCCACGTGATTATGACGCAATTGCTTCCGATTGCTTTGAGGGGGCTCCTGCCGGAAAATGTTCGAGTAGCCATTGTGAAGCTATGTGCATTCCTCAATGCAATCTCTCAGAAGGTAATCAATCCAGAAGATCTACCACGGTTACAGAACGATGTGATCCAATGTCTTGTCAGTTTCGAGTTGGTGTTCCCGCCATCCTTCTTCAATATTATGACGCACCTCTTGGTTCACCTAGTCGAAGAGATTTTCATTCTCGGTCCTGTATTTCTACACAATATGTTCCCCTTCGAGAGGTTCATGGGAGTATTAAAGAAATATGTTCGTAACCGTGCTAGGCCAGAAGGAAGCATCGCCAAGGGCTATGGAAATGAGGAGGTAATTGAGTTTTGTGTTGACTTTGTTCCTGACCTTAAGCCGATTGGTCTTCCTCGATCGCGGCACGAGGGGAGACTAAGTGGAAAAGGCACGATCGGAAGGAAATCAACGACATGTATGGACGGCCATTCTCTGACTGAAGCACACCACACTGTACTGACCAATTCCAGCTTGGTGGCTCCGTACTTTGAGAAACACAAGAATATTTTACGCTCGGACAACCCGGGGAAGCCTGAATCCTGGATTAGGAAGGCCCACATGGAGACTTTCGGCAGTTGGTTGAGAAAACATTTAATGAATGACAATGATGTTGTAGATCAGCTGTACATGTTGGCCAAGACACCATCTTCGACTATAACGACTTTCCAAGGGTACGAGATAAATGGGAATACATTTTACACGATCGCCCAAGATAAAAAGAGCACCAACCAAAACAGTGGTGTCCGCTTTGATGCAGCAACCGAGAATGGGCAAAAGGTCACATATTATGGTTACATAGAGGAGATATGGGAACTTGACTATGGACCCTCCTTTAAGGTCCCTTTGTTCCGGTGCAAATGGTTCAAGCTAACAGGAGGTGGGGTAAAGGTGGACCAGCAATACGGAATGACAATGGTGGATTTCAACAATCTTGGTTACCTTGACGAACCATTCGTCCTAGCGAAAGATGTCGCTCAGGTTTTCTATGTGAAGGACATGAGTAGCAAACCGAGGAAACGGAAAGATAAGAAAACGATCAGTACATCATGCGATGATCCAAAGCGCCACATTGTTCTTTCAGGGAAAAGAAACATCGTGGGAGTGGAGGACAAGACAGACATGTCAGAAGATTATAATATGTTTGCTGAAATTCCGCCCTTCAAAGTGAACACCGACCCAAGCATTAAGTTAAATGATGAGGATGCTCCATGGATACGGCACAATCGTAAGCAAGCAGGGACACAAGGGAAGAAATGATGTGTAATAATTTATTGTACCAAACTTTGTTGAATGGATCATGTGAATTATATTACCCGTGATGTGTTTGGTGTCCATTTTCGAATGATTCGAGATACCACTGATGATACATGAAATTTGGAGTGATTTAGTCATACTCCTGCCTAGGCGTATAATATGCATACTCGTAGTCTTCATAGCCGCCGCCGTTGTACTGGTAGTCGTCGCCTTCTAAGTTGCCGCCGTCGTCGTCGCTGCTGTCGTCGCTGTCGTACTCCTGCCTAGGCGTATAAAATTTTGAATTGAATTAGTTTTATTTTTCTGAATTTTTTGATATATTATTTGTATTTTTAACATTTTGAATTGAATTAGTTTTATTTTTCTTAATTTTTTGATATATTATTTGTATTTTTAGAATTTTGAATTGAATTAGTTTTATTTTTCTGAATTTTTTGATATAATATTTGTGTTTTTAACATATTGAATTGAATTAGTTTTATTTTTCTGAATTTTTTGATATATTATTTGTATTTTTAACATTTTGAATTGAATTAGTTTTATTTTTCTTAATTTTTTGATATATTATTTGTATTTTTAGAATTTTGAATTGAATTAGTTTTATTTTTCTGAATTTTTTGATATAATATTTGTGTTTTTAACATATTGAATTGAATTAGTTTTATTTTTCTGAATTTTTTGATATATTATTTGTATTTTTAAGATTTTGAAAAAGAAAAAGTATTTTAAAAATACCTTTAGTCGCGGTTGGCCTGCCCAACCGCGACTAAAGGTCGTTGCGCGCGGAACGAAAACCCGCCAAAAACCCTTTAGTCGCGGGTCGCCTCCCAACCGCGACTAAAGGTTACCCTTTAGTCGCGGGTCGCCTCCCCAACCGCGACTAAAGGTTGCCCTTTAGTCGCGGGTCGCCTCCCCAACCGCGACTAAAGGGGGGGGGCTATAAATACAAGGGCCCGACCCGTCGCGGGCATTTCTCGTCTTCTCTGCCGCGCCGAAGGCCTGCCGCCGTCGCCCTCGCCCTCGACGCCGCCCGCCCCGCCCGTCGCCCTCGCCCTCGACGCCGCCCGCCGTCGCCCGCCGCCCCCTCTCGCCCACGTACGGCGCCCGCCGCCCCCTCTCGCCCTCGTACGCCGCCCGCCGTCGCCCGCCGCCCCCTCTCGCCCACGTCCGTCGCCCGCCGCCCCCTCTCGCCCACGCCGGCCGGCCTCCCTCGCCCACCGCGCCGCCTCTCGCCCGCCCTCAACGCCGCCGCCCGCCGTCGCCCGCCGCCCCCTCTCGCCCACGTACAGAGAGCTAGCGAGATCGTGGAGAGAGAGAGAGAATTTTTTTTGTTCTTTTTAATTTTAACTAGTTAATTAGTTTAACAAAAACGGTAAAATAACTTAACAAAAAACGTATAACCGTAAAATTTGATAACCGTATAACCGTAAAATAACTTAACAAAAACGGTAAAATAACTTAACAAAAAACGTATAACCGTAAAATAACTTAATTAACAAAAAACGTATAACTTAACAAATAACCGTAAAATTTGATAATTAACAAAAAAAACGTATATACGGAGAGGGGGCGGCGAGGGGGGCGGCGATGCGCGCGGTGTTTTTTTAGGGATCGAGAGGGGGCGGCGAGGGTTATACATGTGTGTTGTCCTCGCCTCCCTCTCCGTGACGCCGTCGTCTGCCGCCCCGTCTCGCGCTCTACCGCGACACCCTCTCCCACCCCTTCCTCGCCCCCTCCTTTTGCCACCGCCCTTTCGCCACCGCCACCGCCACCGCCCCCCTTCTTCACTTAATTAATTTGTTTTTACTACATGTTTTCAGGACTGACATAATGGCGGACGATAGAGCTGACCCGATTATGGACAACTATGATCCGGACGGTGAAGCACATATGTTCGGCATCATAAACGGCGATATTCTATATGTGCCGACCGGACAAGAAGAAGATGATATCTCTTCTTATCTGAACCTTGACGGTGAAGATGAAGGGCGCCGTCAGCAAGATGATGCCGAACAAACGTCGATAAACGACGATCTTCAAATGGAAGTAGCAACCACCTCCGGCGCCGAGGTATATATATACATTGAGCCTCTGGTGATACAAACTAACTGATTTGAATAAATATGTGTGGACTAACGCGCGCGACTCTCTTTCTTATTTTAGCCCTCGGCCGGATCGTCGAAACAATCGAGTACGTCGTCAAAGCGTGGCGCAACCAAGACGATGAAACAAGGAGAAACATGCACCATCGAGGTTGTCGACAGTGCAACCGGCAGGCCGCTGGAGCCCCGCAAGAACGCCACCAAGTTTGTCAACCAATGCGGAGCCATTGTTAGAGACAACGTCTCGATCACCGTCCAGGAGTGGAATAAGCCAAAGAAGGCACGAATTGCTGGTTTCACTTTTGTCGATAAGAGAACAAAAAAAGATTGCTTCAAGAAGCTTATGGAACATTTCGTTCTACCTCCGGAATACAACAAATTCGATGAGGAGGGTAACAAGATTGAGGAAAACAAGGAGAGGAGGAGGCTAGTCAAACAGTTCGCTCTTCATAAGATGGCCGACGCATTCCGGAAATTCAAGCAAAATCTAGCCCATGACTTTGTCAAGCAGAACAAGACTCCGGATTTCAAAGGACAATATGAGAAACTGAAACATGATTGGCCAGAATTTGTGAAGCAAAAGAAATCGGAGCAGTTCATTCAAATATCGAAAAAAATAAGGAAAATGCGGCTAAGAAGGAGTACAATCATATTATGGGGCCAGGAGGGTATCGCCTTTGGGAGCCTAGGTGGGAGAAGATGGAGAACGAGCTGAGGGCGCGAGGAATCCGTCCAGGTACGGAGGGATGGGACCCAAGGGCCAAAAGCTGGTGGTACGGGCATGGGGGAACGCTGAACCCGGAGACAGGGGAGTGTGTTTACCGGGGCAAAATAATTAAACCCACCCAAGCCCTTATTGACGCAATGAGGGATGCTCAAGAGGGGAAGATCAAGTTCAACAGAGAGAACGACGCGCTGACAAAAGCCCTCGGGAATCCTGAACACGGAGGACGTGTACGAGGCATGGGGCACATTCCGTGGAAAATAGGGTTCCCCCAGAACGATGACCCGTACGGTTACAGAAGCCGGAAGAGAAAGATGGATCGGGAAGCAGATGTTGTGGCGCGGTTGGCATCGGAAATGGATGTGATGAAGAAAACCGTGAGTGTACTAGTAGCCGAAAGAGATGCAGCTCGGGCGCAGCATGAAGATCATCCAGCGGATCTCAGAAGCCAGCAGCGGAGAAGCAGTGTGGCTTCCACGGAGGCCCCACCGGCTGGTGCAGATGCACCGACGATCGAAATTACTGCACCGGAGCCTCTGGTGGTCGAAATTACTGCACCGGAGCCTCTGGTGGTCGAAATTACTGCACCGGAGCCTCCTCGCTACCCCGTGGACGATATAAAGGAGATGAAAGAATGTCATCTGTATTATCCTATCGGGAACATGTCCATGAAGGTAGCCATCGGCAGTGCTTTACCATGTTTACCTGGAGCACTCCACCACAACAACCCCATTCAAGATGGCTATGCTCGTGTCACGGTGGAGGACATAGTCCAAGGGTTTGAGGACCTGGAGATTGACATTGCTACACCTGAAGGGGAGAAAAGACTTGGAGATGTCAAGCGCCATTTCATTCTATGGCAAAAGAAGTTTATCAAGTTTCCAGGCGAGGCGCCAAGGACAACAAGTCCACCCCCCTACGGTGGTGGCGGTTCACCTACACCTCCGTCACGTCAGCCGACGCCCCCCAGTCCACAACGTCCGGCGGGTGATCAGACGCCGCCCCCCAGTCCTCGTCCGGCGGGTGATCAGACGCCGCCCCCCAATCCACCTCCGGCAAAGAAGCAGAAGCAGTCCTGGATTATTAACCCGGACCCTTATGTACCTAAGACCACAAAGGTACCGGAGCCATCACTGAAGCCTCTCCCCACAAGGCCTTGGGAACGTAGTGCCGAGGAAACTGCCGCGGCCGCGGCTGCTGATCATGAGAAATGGAAGGCGGACTGCAAGAAGAAAAGAGAGCCCGAGCCCAAGCCAGTATTTTCTGATGAGCAAAAGAAGTGGGCTAAGTCATTTTTGAGCACACCGTCCCAAGCCGCGAAGAATCTGCCTGACGACTATGCACGTGAACTTCGTAGGCAGGCACTCATGTTGAAGGAGAAGAAAGAGCGGGCGGAGAACCAGGAGAACAAAGCCTTGGAGGAGGCCGAGAAAACGGAATTAGAAAGTAAAAAAAGCGGGAAACGAGTTGCCCAGCTCGGGGAACAAAGTAAACAATCGATTGCCCCGCTTATAGTGAAAGCCGCCGGTCCGGATGACCCCGATATCATAGCAGCTGCGGCAGCACATGGATTGACTGTAACGAGTGCCAGAGAACAAGCGGCCAACTTAGGTATTACTCTTCGTGAACTGTTAGGCCTTGATGAGGCGCCAGTGAAGGAGGTAGTAATTACATATGTGAAGAATGGGCCTCTCGTCGAGCCTGCGCAGGAAGAGGATCTACCTCCACAAATGAAAGGTCTGCTGAAATGGTACAAGGGTTACATAAAAAATAAAAACGCCAAAGAATATATTTATGCGGAAGTTAGATATGAGCATCACTTCAAACATTACTATGTACAAATTCATCTGAGTGAATTGTTCCAGCTTTTCAATCTGCGCGAGCTCGACAAATCTATCATCAGTTGCTACGTTCTGTAAGTGATTTATTTCTACCCCATCTCGTTCATATTGCCTGCACTATATATATGTCCTAACTATATTGTTGTGTCCGCTATTATACATGCAGAATGAAGATTAAGGAATGCAGAGTAAGGAACATCCATGATGTTGGGTTCATTGACCCACACATCGTTAATGGATATGTGTTGGAGCATCACCCCGCCGACATGGAGGCAGACCTGTGGCAGTTTCTTACAAAGCAGGAACTCAAAAGTGATATTCTATTTCCTTACCATTTTGGGTGAGTGTTTCTGTCTTGAGCACATTCTCTTTTATTTACTCCATGCATGGTATGTGGCCGGCTAATCGATGAGTTATGCATGACGTACTGTGCATGTATCGTGTCCGCAGGTTCCACTGGATTCTGCTAGTAATTAAAGTTGACACCTCAGAATGTCTCGTCCACGACTCTCTGAATAAGGATCCAAAGCTTTGGGGCGACATGAGAAGAATGCTGCAGAAGTAATTATTTTCATTCATTTGCGCTCTATATCGATCGGCCTATTTCGTTCATTTCCTAATATCAAGTAACTAATAACTCTCTTGTTCATTTAATTTTCTTTGCCTCTTAGGGTTTGGAGACGGTTCGTAGATACAAAGGTCGGTGAATTCAAAAAAGAGCTAGAATTCAAAAGGTCAAAGGCTAAGAATGGTGAGGATATTCAGCCAGCGGGGACCAATCTATGTGCATACTATGTCTGTGAGATGATCCGGAGATACACCTCTGAGCGGGTTCCGAGTGATACCAATGCTCAGAGGAATAACCTCCGGATGATGCTTAGTCCAGAAGCTCGCTTCCGACCACTTCAAGAGGAACTAGCTGGATGGTTCAGGAGGGAAGTCCTCCATCCTAAAGGAGAACACCATTACGAGGACGTAGAACTTTATATGCATTAAATTATGTATGGAAACTTGTTCAAAATTGTATATGGTCATCCGATGATATTGAATATATATTGTATATTCCTCTTGAATTCTTTTTGGTTCTAATTTCAAATTTGTTTGAAATTGTACATTCATATGCATGTATGTAGTACCGTAGAATATGTGAAACTCCTTCAAAATTAAAATAAAGCACAAAAGAAATAAAACAATACAAATTAAACAGAAAACAGGTTTAGGGGGGGCTAAAACCCTAAACCTGCGGCGGCCTTTAGTCGCGGTTGGCCAGAAGAACCGCGACTAAAGGTCCTCCGCCCCGACGGCCGCCTGGCGCCCACGTGGACGGGCCTTTAGTCGCGGTTCTTAAGCAACCACGACTAAAGGGTGGGGCCTTTAGTCGCGCCCGTTCGGTCGCGGTTGCGCAACCGCGACTAATGGCAGTTGCGAACCGCGACCAAAGGCCCTTTTTCCACCAGTGTAAACCGGACAGAGAAGTTGCCAACGAAACAACATCAGCCTGTTAATCACCTCGCCAAACTATATAATGACCAAAATCTTTGGAAAAACATGACTTACCAGAAATCATGTCATCAGCTCGCCAATTCTTGGACTCTGCGGTAGCTAGCTGAGCTTTTCAGCTCCCAATTTCTTGGGCTTGTTGGGCATTCTCGGCCCTGAGCGCATAAACGTCGTCCACCCTTTGACTAATCACATGGTGGTTCGCTTGATGTTGTGACTGTATACAACAGATCCTCGCGGGCCTACTTCAGATCTCTTTCAAGATGACCTAGGGCTTCCGCTGCTACATGGATTCATGCGTTAGGGCTGACTTATTCCCTCTATAGAACCAATAAACATTGGTAGGAACACTTACCGAGCCTCCCTAGTATATTTCTTACCTGCTCCACCTCGGTCAGAGCAGCGTCTAGCTTCCCCTTTGTCCAGCGCCTCGGACAACTGATCATTTTCCCATTGAGCCTCCTGTTAAAAGGCAGTAGACACGGATTCTTATTCAAGCCTTGGCACGGTCCCATGGGCCCATATCAAGCCTTAGGGGCTACTACCGTAATTGGTAGTCTTATTTGTCTTTAAACAAATATGTGAAACCTTGACTCAATAAGAAATAGGGTAAATCCTGACCCGCAAACCCTGTGACAAGACATCCAGTGATTGATCGAAGGCACCTCGGGCTGCTCCGAGGTACGCATCTACCGCGCTGAGGGCATTGAACTCCTGATCCGAGAAGGCTGGATTCCTTAAGGAAGCTTTCCGTCGGCGTTAATTCATGGCACATTGGATCTTGGGCGGAGTAGCCGAGCTGGTTGCCGAATCCTCAGGCTGAGGGGCCTCGAAAGCGATTCCCATGGAGTTACGGGATTTCGCATCCCCGGGCAAGGTTGTAGTTCCGTCGACCCTCATGCTTGTTGCTGAGGGTTGCCTGCGAGATAATCGAAGAAGTTAATGCCCGAAATACCTTTGCGCTGGCAAAAATCAAAGAATTACCTGGTAATCGAAGGGGCACTTTCACCCGCCCATGTGACCTCGGTTTGAGCTTCTTGTGCCTCTTGTAGAGGCCTTTCTTGAGGGGTCGTTTCTCTGCATAGGCGTTGGGAGCGCCGCCCCTTCGGAGGAGAAGTCAGTCGACTAGGGGTTGGAGGACGAGGGGCTCGCTTTCGATTAGACGAAAGGAGTGTTACCGATGAAGCTGGCCTTGTCCCCGGGGCATCAGGGGTAATGGCTACCTTCGAGCCGTCAAGGCTCTCCAGGAGAAACTTTCTCCATTCATAAATGAGGGCTAGATCTTCGTCCTCGTTGAATAAGGGGTCCTCTGCTCGACAATGCAGCTCTGGCTCAGGTGCCGGACTGCTTACACCCTCAAGCCAACGCCTCCATTTCTGCTCAAAGAGCTGGTACACAGCGGATCATATGCGAAGATAAACTTGAGGAAAACGAGATGTTTAGGAAAAAACTTACTATTTCGGCGACATTATAATAAGACAATCTATCACGAAACTATCGCCGGGAGAAGTCTTCCTCCGCCCCTTGCTAGATCCCTGCTAGTGTTGTTCCAAAGGCCGCTTGGTCGTAGAAGCTTTCTCGAATGGTTCGTGAAGAATCTTCGGTCCCGTTGAACTCACACAACAAGCGGGGCTGCTACCGAAGTGTGGCTGGACCCTTCGGTTTATCACCATGGCCATTACTTCAATAATGGTTAGGACAGTGCACGTCAGCTGTGTCACTTGAGCCGCCAGCTTGGTTACCTTGGCACTCTCCTCTGATGTCGGGCTCTTTGGCCTCCAGCTGTACCGCCTCTTTGGGGGCTCCATGGAGAACAAGGGGAGTCCGGGCCGAACTAGCTCCGTGAGAAGGACGTCTTCTATATAAAACCATTCGGTTGGCCAGACATCGGCATCCTCCCAAGGTGTGCCGAACAGGTATTTTGTCCCCTCGATTTGACAAACTTCGGCTGCCCCGACCTCATATAACTTCTCGGCTGGAGAAGAGGGCACTAGGCAGAAATACCTCCGCCATAGCTCAAAGTGTGCCTCACATCCGAGGTGCATCTCGCAGAGGGCGACGTACCTGGATGTGTAGAATAGCATGGGGGTGAGGTGATGAAGTTGAAGCCCACAAAACTCTACCAGACCTCGGAGGAAGGGGTGAATAGGGAACCCTAATCCACGTAGTAAGAAAGAGGCGAAACATACCCTCTCGCCCTCTCAAGGGGACGGGTGATTATCTACAAGCAAGGGGGAGGCAACCCTAGGGGGCGCACCACCCTTCCCGACCTCGTGGGATGGGGTGAGGGGGGCGCATAGCCCCTTAGTGGGCTAGTGTGCCCCTCCTCTTGGCCCATGAGCCCCCCCCAACACTTGCCGGGGCCCCCTGAAACGCCTTTCGGTCATGTTGGCCATAACCCGGTGCCCCAGAACACTTCTGGACTCCTATACCCTTTGTCCTATATATCAATCCTCACCTCCGGACCATTTCAGAGTTCCTTGTCACGTCCGGAATCTCATCCGGGACTCAGAACAACCTTCAGTTACCACCAAAACAACTCATCTATACTTACATTGTCACCAAACGTTAAGTGTGTAGACCCTGCGGGTTCGAGAACTATGTAGACAGGACCGAGACACCTCTACAGTCAATAACCAATAGCGGGACTTGGATGCCCATATTGGTTCCTACATATTCTACGAAGATCTTTATCGGTCGAACCTAGATGTCAAGGATTCAGCTAATCCCGTATGTAGTTCCCTTTGCCTATCGGTACATTACTTGCCCGAGATTCGACCGTCGATATCTCCATACCTAGTTCAATCTCGTAACCGGCAAGTCTCTTTACTCATTCCGTAATACAAGATCTTGCGGCTAACACTTTAGTCACATTGCTTGCAAGCTTACTGTGATGTTGTATTACCGAGTGGGCCCTGAGATACCTCTCCATCATACGGAGCGGCAAATTCCAGTCTTGATCCATGCCAACTCAAGAGACACCCTCAGAGATACCTGTAGAGCACCTTTATAGTCACCCAGTTACGTTGCGACATTTGGTACACACAAGGTACTCCTCCGGTGTCAGTGAGTTGCATTATCTCATGGTCATGGGAACATATACTTGACATGCAGAAAATGATAGCAATAAACTTGACACGATCATATGCTACGTTCATAGTTTGGGTCTTGTCCATCACATCATTCTCCCAATGATGTGATCCCATTATCAAATGACAACTCATGTCTATGACTAGGAAATCATAGCCATCTTTGATCAACGAGCTAGTCCGGTAGAGGCTTACTAGGGATATGTTGTTGTCTATGTATCCACACATGCATTTGAGTTTTCGGTCAATACAATTATAGGATGGATAATAAACGATTACCATGAACAAGGAAATATAATAATAACCACTTTATTATTGCCTCTAGGGCATATCTCCAACACCCTATCCACCTCAGTCAAATGGGGTAGCCGAAAGAAAGAATCGTACTCTAACTGATGTGGTTAGCGCCATGTTAGACACATTGGGTCTCTCCAAGGCATGATGGGGGGAGGCAATATTGACCGCAAGTCATGTCCTAAACCAAGTTCCTACAATGAACAAAGAGATAACTCCATTCAAGGAATGGGAGAAGAAAAGGTTGAAACTCTCTTACGAACTTGGGGCTGCTTGGCGAAAGTCAATGTGCCAATTCCAAAGAAGCGCAAGCTTGGACAAAAAATTGTGGATTGTGTTTTCCTTGGGTATGCTTTTCACGACATTGGTTATAGATTCTTGATTGTAAAATCTGAGGTACCGGACATGCATGTTGGTACAATCATGGAGTCGAATGATGCAATTTTCTTTGAAGACATCTTTCCCATGAAGGATATGGGCAGCTCATCAAATTGGGAGTTGCCTAGTTCATCGAGTCGAGATGTAGTTATAATTTCTGAATCTACCACTCCGATGCAACATCTTGAAGATCTTGTGGAGGACAATGATGAGACTCCTAAAAGGAGCAAGAGACAAAGGACCGCTGTAAGGGCATATTTATCCCTAAGGTGTTTTGGTGATTGATGACAATGCTTTTGTGGACTAATCGTGTGCGTTGAGCTTTTCAGAGATTCATCCTTTGGCACGAGATGATTCCCTCCCCTCGCTGTGTTATTCAAGACGGTGCAGCTCTTTCGTTTCTATGTTGGTGGACTAGTTTCGTAGGAGTCACCGTACTATCAAGAGGGGATCCGTTTGGTAAGGCTAGGGTGGAATCAACACATACACATCCTTATCGCACCTGCTGAACCTTCCCGCTTCAATGGAGTTCTCTTTCCCCTCTCTGTTTGCATTGTCTGGCCCCAGCGGTAGTACCGCGGGCCACAGCGGTAGTACCTCCCAAGCGCATCAAGCGGTAGTACCGCTTGGAGCCTTCCGCCGTAGTACCTCTGCGGCTCCGTGCTCCTACCGCCTTGACTCGAGGGCCTCTTTTCTCGTGTCGGGTTTTGCGGCACTAGCTGCGGCAGTAGAGGCGGTAGTACCGCTCCCAAGCGGTAGTACCGCCCTTACCACCGCGGTAGTACCGCTCAGGGTCCAGGACCTCGCTCCTTTCCTTTGCGCGGCAGTACCGCTAGGTGAGATGGTAGTACCGCTGGCTCAGTGGTAGTACCGCCCACCCCATCGGTAGTACCGCTCTCTGCGAGGCTGCTTGGGGGGGGGGGGTAACGGTTGGATTGTCCCCCTCCATTATATAAGGGGGTCTTCTTCCCCAAAGTTGACCCACCTCTTCCCCCAAAAGCTCCATTGTTGCTCCAAGCTCCATTTTCGCCCGATCTCTCTCCCTAGCCAATCAAACTTGTTGATTTGCTCGAGATAGGTTGAGAAGGCCCCGATCTACACTTCCACCAAGAGAAATTTGATTCCCCCACTAATCCCTAGTGGATCTTGTTACTCTTGGGTGTTTGAGCACCCTAGACAGTTGAGGTCACCGCGGAGCCATAGTCCATTGTGGTGAAGCTCTGTGGTGTCATTGGGAGCCTCCAATTAAATTGTGGAGATAACCCCAACCTTGTTTGTAAAGGTTCGGTCGCCGCCTTCAAGGGCACCAATAGTGGAATCACGGCATCTCACATTGTGTGAGGGCGTGAGGGGAATACGGTGGCCCTAATGGCTTCTTGGGGAGCATTGTGCCTCCACACCGCTCTAACGGAGACGTACTTCCCCTCAAAAGGAAGGAACTTCGGTAACACATCCTCGTCTCCATCGGCTCCACTCTTGGTTATCTCGTGCCTTTACTTGTGCAAGCTTAGTTGTGTTGTATCCCTTGCTTGCTTGTGTACTTATTGTTGTTGCATCCTATAGGTTGCTCACCTAGTTGCATATTTAGACAACCTACTTTGATGCAAAGTTTAATTTGGTAAAGAAAAGCTAAAAATTGTTAGTTGCCTATTCACCCCCCTCTGGTCAACTATATCGATCCTTTCAATTGGTATCAGAGCCTCGTCTCTTCATTAAGGACTTTGTCGTCCGAAGAGTATGGTTGACACCATAGACGGTGGGGAGGAACACTCCGGTGTGAATCCGATCTCGTCTATGAGTGATGGGGGAACTACGGTGTCCCGTGAGGAATTCAATGTAGCTTTGGACACATTGAAAACCTCCATGACAACCGAGGTTGAAAGCATGTTTAATAAATTCTTAGAAGGACTTAAACTATCTACCTCGCTGATGAAAGTGGGTGATCCCACTAACAAGGTGACGGGTGCTAACTCCGACAAGGGGGAAGCTAATAGTGAAAAGGGTCCTTCTACTAGTGGTAGAAATGGCACCGGCATCTTTGCCCATGTGGAACCTCCAACTTATGGAGGACCGATTCCCTCTACTCATTTAAATCATGCCGGTCCTCCTCCTAAGATTGCGAAAAATGAGGATTTTGATTCTTGGGTGTATCGCTTCAAGCGTCACTTAAATCATGTGAATACTAACCTGTGGAGAATCATTGAAGAAGGTTTCTATCCACATGACCGAAGCAACTTCACCCCTAGAGAAGCCATGGATAATCAATTCAATGAGAATGCTCTCTTCATCATCCAAGATGCTATTCTCCCCGAAGATCTCCCTCATCTTCGACCCTACGCCATGGCGAAAGACGCATGGCATTGCGTTATGTCTCTCTATCGGGGAAGTGCAAGCATTCAGCGCTCCAACTATGAAGTGGTGCAAGACGAAGCCGATGAGTTTGCAATGAAAGAAGATGAAGAACCTCGTGAGATCTTTCGGAGAGTAACCAAACTCGCGGTCTCACTCCGAGATCATGGGAGCAAGGACACAGATGATAATTGGATCAAGCGCAAGTTCCTCAAGGCCATGATGCCCTACAACAAGGCCATGTCGTCCGTCATCCGTCAAAGACCGGACTTCCACTCCATGACCTCAAGTGAAGTGTTGGATGAGTTCGTAGCAATGAGCATCTTGGACAAGACCGCCGACAACGCGGTGCTCCGTTCTCAAAGAACAAAGAAGTCCAATCTTGCATTAAAGGCCATGGTCATTGTGGAAGAAGAGGAAGATGAGGAAGGAAATCCCGAGGATACAAAGTATGATTATCATGAGCACATGGCTCTTGCTTCAAGGCAATTTTGGAGCAAGAAGAACACAAGGCCCAATTTCAACAAGAACAACTCAAGTGGCTTCAAGGGCAAGCAACGAGTAAGAACTTGTTACAACTGTGGTAATGTGAGCCACTTCGTTGTGGATTGTCCTTACGAGAAGCGGGAAGACAATGGTGGCAACCTCATCAGAAAAGATAAAGCCAAGTCCTTCCCCAACAAGAACAACTTCATCAAAAAGACTCCTACTCGAGGGTTGGTGGTTCAAGAAGAATACCGTGAGGATGACGATGATGATGAAGATAGTGAAGCAATGGCCATGGCCTCCATTGCCATTGCCACAACTCCCCGGGTGTCTCTCTTCGATTCACCCGACGAGAACATCACCGCCAAGTGCCTCATGGCCAAATCCTCTAACAAGGTAACCCCCAACATCAAAACCACCATCATTACTAATCCCTCCTTGACGGATTGCATTGATGAACATGAGGGGTCTAGTGAGGAAGTAAATGAATTTGAGTCTTTTATGAGTAAGCTCAAGGGCAAATCCAAGAAGCACTTTGTTGCTCTCTTGTAACAACTTGGTGAAGCCAATGACATGATCGAGGCTCATGAAGAAACCATCTCTAAGATGGAAGGCCATAGTCGTGACTATGCCGATGAGATATCAGATCTCTCTAATGCTCTTGAGGAAGAACGTGGACATCGTTTGGCTCTTGAGGAGTCACACAATGATGACCATGCTAAGTTAAAGAAAGATCTTGATCATGTTCTTATTGTGTCTCCTGTGCTAACTTCCGAGAAGGCTAAACTTGGCATTGACCATGCTAGACTCAAGGAGGAGTTTGATTTACTCGACAAGGCCCACAAGGTCTTGAAGGGTGCTCATTCTAGCCTCAAGGAGTCTCATGATCAACTCCAAGTTAAGTTAACCAAAGAAAATGCCACCTTTCCTCATATGGTATTAATTGATAATACAAACCCGTGTTGTGAGCATGTGCATCTTGTGGAGGAGAATGCCAAGTTGAAAGAGTAGCTCGAGAAAGGCCTTGTGACATGCATACAAGGTGAGAAGAACCTTAACGACCTTTTGAGCAATCAAGAAGTTGTGGCCAAGGAGGGAGTTGGGTTCACACCCAAGTCCAAGAGCAAGAAGAAGAACGACAAGACCAAACGACCTCCTCCTCTCAAGAAAACTTTTGTGAAAGAGGGAGAGGGTGCTCTAAGGAGAAGAAGAACAATGTGAAGGGTGGTGATGTCAAAAAGGGCAAAACCACCTCCTCCAACAAAGTCGGCGACTTTAACCCTTCTTATGTGTTGTGGCGTGCTAGTGATGGGCATGTTTATGCTAAATTTGCTGGTTCTCCTTATGAGTACATTGAATGGTCTATTTGGGTTCCTAAGACCCTTGTTACTAACATCAAAGGACCCATCACTAAATGGGTACCTAAAACCAAGCATTGATCTCTTGTAGGTGTTTGCTTCCGATGGAGGATCATGGTTGCTCGATAGTGGAGCAACAAATCATATGACCGGGAGCAAGGACTTGGTGGTGGACATGCAAAAGATCCCATCTATGCCCACCAATGTCAAGTGGGGTGATGCCTCATCTTCTAAGGTATTGGGTCTTGGCAAGGTTGTCATTTCTCAAGATCTAAAGATCGAGAAAGTCATGCTTGTTGAGTCCCTTGCGTACAATCTACTTTCCGTTTGTCAACTTGCACTCATGGGCTTTGCCACTTTCTTTGATATTGATATCGTGGCCCTCTTGTGGAGCAAGACTCTTAAAGTAGCCTTTGTTGGGCATGTTGAGAACGGTATCTATGTGATTAACTTTTTGGAGCGACCCAGTAAGACCGCGACATGCCTAATGGCTAAAGTTGATATGTGATGGCTTTGGCATCACTGTTTAGCCCACGTCAATATGAGATCTTTGGAAAGTCTTCTCAAGGGGGACCATGTCCGTGGACTAACAAATGTTAGTTTTGCCAAAGATCGTGCTTGCAGTGCGTGTATCAAAGGAAAGCTTCATGAGAAGGCTCACCCTCCCACGACTATCATCTACTCAAAGAGACCCTTGGAGATCCTTCACATGGACCTCTTTGGGCCTCCATCCTTTGATAGTCTTGGGGGTAGAAAGTATTGCTTGGTGATTGTGGATGATTATTCAAGATACACTTGGGTATATTTCTTCAAGAGAAAGAGTGAAACTCAACAAACCGTCATCGACTTTGCAAATGAAGCTCAACGTCAACATGATGCAAAGATCTTGACAATAAGAAATGACAACAGCAACGAGTTCAATAACTACACCTTGGATGAGTTTATTAGTGATGAGGGGATCAAGCATCAATATGCTGCACCATATACCCCTCAACAAAATGGTGTCGCGGAGAGGAAGAACCGGACGTTGATGGATGCGGCAAGGACCATGATGGCGGAGTTCATGTCTCCATACAACTTTTGGGCTAAAGCCATCAACACAACATGCCATGCATCCAATCGACTCTATCTCTGCAAAGGCTTGAACAAGACTCCTTATGAAATACTTACCGGTAACAAGCCCAACCTCAAGTACTTCCGGGTGTTCGGGTGTAAGTGTTTCATTCTCAAGAAAGGTGTTTGTTTGTCTAAATTTTAGGCTAGATCTTATGAGGGCATATTTGTTGGCTATGCTACAAACTCTCATGCTTACCGTGTTCTCAACAAGTCCACCGGACTCATTGAGGAGACGTGTAACGTGGAGTTTGATGAAAATAACGGCTCCCAAGTGGAGCAAAGTGGTACTTGTGATGTAGGTGATGAAATTCCTCCCCAAGCCATAAGAAGAATGGGTGTGGGTCATATCCTACCCATTGAGGAACCCCTTGTGGCCAAAGGAGAAGGACAATGCTCCACTCAAGTGGAGCCATCACCAACCCAAGACCCACACGCTTCTGAAGAACAAAGTGAAGGCCCTCAACCTCGTGAACAAGACCAAGGGCAAGACAAACCTCAAGATGGTGGTGAACCACCAAATGATGCCCAAGGTCAAGTTCTCCCCCTCGAGCAAGTTCAAGATCAAGAGAAAAGATCTAGAACAAGCTCAAGACGACGCTTAAGATAATCAAGTTAATCCTTCTCCTTCCACATCCGAGGAGGAATTAGAGCGTCCTGCCATGAAGATTGCTTCCAAGATCACCACCAAAGGTCACCTCATGGAGAATGTGGTTGGAAGCCTAAGAAAGGGGGTAAGCACTCGTATACAATTAGCAAACTATTGTGAACATCATGCGTTTGTCTCTTGTGTTGAACCCCAAAAGGTCTATGAGGCGCTCGAAGATTCAGATTGGCTCAATGCCATGCATGAAGAACTCAACAACTTCGAGTACAACAAGGTGTGGAGATTGGTACCAAGGCCGTTGGGGAACCACAACGTCATTGGAACCAAGTGGATTTTCAAGAACAAGCAAGATGCTCATGGGAACATCATTCACAACAAGGCAAGATTGGTAGCACAAGGCTACTCCCAAGTCGAAGGTATCGACTACGATGAAACCTTTGCTCCCGTTGCTCGCCTTGAATCCATTCGTTTGTTGATTGCTTATGCTTCCCATCAAAACTTTAAGTTACAACAAATGGATGTGAAGAGTGCTTTTCTTAATGGTCCTATTAATGAATTGGTTAATGTCAAGCAACCCCCAGGGTTTGAGGATCCCTACTTTCTGGATCATGTGTATCAACTCGATAAGGCACTCTATGGCCTTAAGCAAGCCCCACGTGCGTGGTATGACCACCTTACCGAGTTGTTACAAGATCTTGGATTTGAGGTTGGGCAAATCGATCCCACTCTTTTTACTAAGAAGGTCAAAGGGGAGTTGTTTGTATGCCAACTATATGTTGATGATATTATCTTTGGTTCCCCTAACAAAGCTTTCAATGAGGAATTTGCCGCTCTCATGACTGATACGTCTCCAACGTATCTATAATTTTTGATTGTTCCATGCTATTATATTACCCCTTTTGGATGTTTATGGGCTTTATTTTACACATTTATATCATTTTTGGGACTAACCTACTAACCGGAGGCCCAACCCGTACTGCTGTTTTTTTGCCTATTTCATTATTTTGAAGAAAAGGAATATCAAACGGAGTCCAAACGGAATGAAACCTTCGGGAGAATGAGTTATGGAACGAACATGATCTGGAGGACTTGGAGTGCAAGCCAAGAAGCAGCTGAGGCGGCCACGAGATAGGAGGGTGCCCCCCTGTAGGGCGTGCCCCCTGTCTCGTGGGCCCCTCGAGTGGCCACCGACGTACTTCTTCCTCCTATATATACCTACGTACCCCGAAAACATCCAGGAGCACCACGAAACACAATTTCCATCGCTGTAACCTTCTGTATCCGCGAGATCCCATCTTGGAGCCTTCGCCGACACTCTGCCGGAGGGGGAATCGACCATGGAGGGCCTCTACATCAACATCCTTGCCCCTCCGATGAGTTGTGAGTAGTTTACCACAGACCTACGGGTCCATAGTTATTAGCTAGATGGCTTCTTCTCTCTTTTTGGATCTCAATACAATGTTCTCCCCCTCTCTTGTGGAGATCTATTTGATGTAATCTCTTTTTGCGGTGTGTTTGTCGAGATCCGATGAATTGTGGGTTTATGATCAAGTTTATCTATGAATATATTTGAATCTTCTCTGAATTCTTTTATGTATGATTGAGTTGTCTTTGCAAGTCTCTTCGAATTATCGGTTAGGTTTGGCCTACTAGATTGATCTTTCTTGCCATGGGAGAAGTGCTTAGCTTTGGGTTCAATCTTGTGGTGTTCTTACCCAGTGACAGAAAGGGTTGCAAGACACGTATTGTATTGTTGCCATCGAGGATAACAAGATGGGGTTTATATCATATTGCATGAGTTTATCCCTCTACATCATGTCATCTTGCTTAATGCGTTACTCTGTTCTTTGTGAACTTAATACTCTAGATGCAGGCAGGAGTCGGTCGATGTGTGGAGTAATAGCAGTAGATGCAGGCAGGAGTCGGTCTACTTGTTTTGGATGTGATGCCTATATACATGATCATGCCTAGATAATCTCATAATTATTCGCTTTTCTATCAATTGCTCGACAGTAATTTGTTCACCCACCGTAATACTTATGCTATCTCGAGAGAAGCCTCTAGTGAAACCTATGGCCCCCGGGTCTATCTCTTATCATATTTGCTTCCAATATACTTTTATTTGCATCTTTACTTTTTGCATCTATATTATAAAATACCAAAAAATATATTTATCTTGTTACTATCTCTATCAGATCTCACTTTCGCAAGTGGCCATGAAGGGATTGACAACCCCTTTATTGCGTTGGTTGCGAGTTCTCAGTTTGTTTGTGTAGGTGCATGGGACTTTTGAGGAGCCTCCTACTAGATTGATACCTTGGTTCTCAAAAACTAAGGGAAATACTTACGCTACACTTGCTGCATCACCCTCTCCTCTTCGAGGAAAACCAACGCAAGCTCAAGACGTAGCAAGAAGGATTTCTGGCGCCGTTGACGGGGAGGTCTTCACTGAAGTAAAGACATACCAAGTACCCATCACAAACCCATCTCCCTCGCATTTACATTATTTGCCATTTGCCTCTCATTTTCCTCTCCCCCACTTCACCCTTGCCGGTTTATTCGCCCTCTCTTTCCCAATCTCCTCCTCTCTTTTCGCTTGCCTTTTTCTGTTACCCGTGTGTTTACTTGTGTTCCCTTTTGTCCTTATGGCTTTGCCTAAGGGTCCTGACCACCTTCTCAGAAGGATGGAAGAGATTGAATCAAATATTAGAAGCTTTATGAATTTGCAATTTGAGCATAATAATTTCTTTAGAAAAGAGCTTAAGGAACAAAAAGGTTTTTTGGGGTTTATGAACAAAGAGCTTGATGATATGAGTAAAGAATTTTATGGTGTTAATGCTCAAATTACCCGTCTTGAAAATGCTATAGCCAAAATTTCTGGTAAGCAAGCCACCTTAGTCAATAAGATGGCCGCTAAACCAGAAAAGTTACATCAAAATAATGATGAAGATCTTAAAGTTATTGATGCGTCTCCTATTAGATCTATGTTTTGCAATATGAATTTTGATGATTATGGGACTAATGATGAATCAACTTTTCCTAGAAGGCATCCTAAGAATTCGGAGTCTTTAGATCTTGATGCTAAATTTGGTAAAAGTGAGATTGGAAAGGTCACACCTTCAAATAACATTGAACCTACTATCTCGGATTTCAAGGAATTTGATTATGATAATTGTTCTTTAAAAGGTTGTGAGGGAGTCCTAGACTAGTGGGTGTCCGGATAGCTGAACTATCATCATCGGCCGGACTCCAAGACTATGAAGATACAAGATTGAAGACTTCGTCCCGTGTCCGGATGGGACTTTCCTTGGCGTGGAAGGCAAGCTTGGCGATACGGATATGTAGATCTCCTACCATTGTAACCGACTCTGTGTAACCCTAGCCCTCTCCGGTGTCTATATAAACCGGATGGTTTTAGTCCATAGGACGAACAACAATCATACCATAGGCTAGCTTCTAGGGTTTAGCCTCCTTGATCTCGTGGTAGATCTACTCTTGTAATACCCACATCATCAATATCAATCAAGCAGGACGTAGGGTTTTACCTCCATCAAGAGGGCTCGAACCTAGGTAAAACATCGTGTCCCTTGTCTCCTGTTACCATCCGCCTAGACGCACAGTTCAGGACCCCCTACCCGAGATCCACCGGTTTTGACACCGACATTGGTGCTTTCATTGAGAGTTCCTCTGTGTCGTCACCGATAGGCTCGATGGCTTCTTCGATCATCAACAACGATGCAGTCCAGGGTGAGACTTTTCTCCCCGGACAGATCTTCGTATTCGGCAGCTTTGCACAGCGGGCCAATTCGCTTGGCCATCTGGAGCAGATCGAAAGCTACGCCCCTAGCCGTCAGGTCAGATTTGGAAGTTTGAACTTCACGGCTGACATCCACGGAGACTTGATCTTCGATGGATTCGAGCCACAGCCGAGCGCGCCGCACTGTCATGATGGGCATGATTTAGCTCTGCAGCCGGACAGTGCCCTAGAGGCCGCACACAAGCCCGCTCTGACCCTCGATTCGGAGCCGGCTGCACAGATCGAGGACGGGTGGCTAGACACCGCCTCGGGGGCTGCAACCTCTACGGCGATGGAGCCGAATACTAGCCTTGTCCCTTGTGAAGCTCGTGACTCCGAGGTGCCGGACTCCTCGCCGGACTCTGAACCTCCCGCGACCCCTCCAATCGAATCCGATTGGGCGCCGATCATGGAGTTCACCGCTGCAGACATCTTTCAACACGCACCTTTCGGTGACATCTTGAGTTTGCTAAAGTATCTCTCGTTATCAGGAGAGCCCTGGCCGGACTGCGGTCAGGACGGTTGGGATGCGGACGACGAAGAAATTCAAAGCCCACCCACCACCCACTTAGTATCCACTGTCGACGATCTAACCGACATGCTAGACTTCGACTCCGAAGACATCGACGGTATGGACGACGATGCCAGAGACGACCAAGATCTAGCGCCTACTGGGCACTGGAAAGCCACCTCATCATATGACATATACATGGTGGATATCCCAAAGGATGGGAATGGCGAAGGAACAGCGGAGGATGACCCCTCCAAGAAACAGCCCAAGCGCCAGCGTCAGCGGCGCCGCTCTAAATCCCGCCACAGCAAGAATGGAGATTCCGGCACCGGAGATAATAACACCCCAGACAGTGCCGAAGACAACCCCCTCCAGCAAGATTCAGCATAGGAGGACGGAGAAGCCAGCCCTCATGAGGGAGCGGCAGACGAAGAGGTAGAGGATGATAATTACATGCCTTCCTCCGGAGACGAGGCAAGCCTCGACGACGACGAATTTGTCGTGCCTGAGGATCTCGTCGAACAAGAGCGTTTTAAACGCAGGCTTATGGCCACGACAAACAGCCTCAAGATCTGCTAGCCGATAGATGGACTGAAGTCCTTGCGGCCGAAGAGCATGAGCTCGAACGCCCCTCCAAAAGCTACCGCAAATGCAAGCTACTCCCCCGATTAGAGGAGGAGGCATATAAACCTGCATCACCAGCGCACAATACGGCTGACCGACCACCCCATGGCCGCGACAGAGAGGCCTCTAGGCCCTTCACTAGAACCGTACCCCGGCATCGCTCGAAAAGCACAAGGCCACAGGGGAATGCTCTGGACTTGCAAGATATATTGGAGGATAAGGCAAGACAATCAAGATTGATCTACGGATCGCGTGGGCGCCCCATGATACGTGACGACAACCGTCGCGCCGGACCCAGCAAGTCCGGCCGGGCCGAACACAGTAGACAAAGCTCTTTTGAGCTTCGTCGTGATATAGCCCAATACAGAGGCGCCGCACACTCACTATGCTTCACAGATGAAGTAATGGATCATCAAATCCCCGAAGGGTTTAAACCCGTGAATATTGAATCCTATGATGGCACAACAGACCCCGCGGTTTGGATGGAAGACTATCTCCTTCATATCCACATGGCCCGCGGTGATCATCTTCACGCCATCAAATACCTCCCACTCAAGCTTAAAGGACCAGCTCGGCATTGGCTTAACAGCTTGCCAGCAGAATCAATTGGGTGTTGGGAGGACCTGGAAGCCGCATTCCTTGATAAATTCCAGGGCACGTATGTGCGACCACCAGACGCTGATGACCTAAACCATATAATTCAGCAGCCATACGAATCGGCCAGACAATTCTGGACACGATTCTTAACTAAGAAAAATCAAATCGTCGACTATCCGGATGCGGAGGCCCTCGTGGCCTTCAAACATAACATCCGTGATGAGTGGCTTGCCCGGCACCTGGGACAGGAAAAGCCAAAATCCATGGCAGCCCTCACATCACTCATGAACCGCTTCTGCGCGGGAGAGGACAGCTGGCTAGCCCGCAGCAACAACCTCAGCAAAAATTCTGGCAGTCCGGATATCAAGGACCGCAATGGCAGGTCGCGTCACAAGAAGAACAAACACCGCATTAACGGCGACAATAATGAGGATACGACAGTCAATGCCGGATTCAGAGGCTCCAAACCTGGTCAGTGGAAAAAGCCATTCAAAAGAACTACTCCGGGTCCGTCCAATTTGGAATGAATACTCGATCGCTCGTGCCAGATACACGGCACCCCCGAAAAGCCAGCTAACCACACCAACAGGGACTGTTGGGTATTCAAGCAGGCAGGCAAGCTAATTGCCGAAAACAACGACAAGGGGCTGCATAGCGATGGCGAGGAAGAGACCCGACCGCCGAACAATAGAGGACTGAAGGGTTTCCTCCCACAAGTGCGGACGGTGAACATGATATACGCAACCCACATACCCAAAAGGGAGCGGAAGCGTGCACTCAGGGATGTATACGCGATGGAGCCAGTCGCCCCGAAGTTCAACCCATGGTCCTCCTGCTTGATCACTTTTGATCGAAGGGACCACCCCACCAGCATCCGCCACGGCAGATTCACCGCACTGGTTTTAGACCCAATCATCGATGGATTTCACCTCACCAGAGTCCTCATGGACGGCGGCAGCAACCTGAACCTGCTTTATCAGGATACAGTGCGCAAAATGGGCATAGACCCCTCAAGGATTAAACCCACAAAGACGACCTTTAAAGGCATCATACCAGGTGTAGATGCCAATTGTACAGGCTCAGTTACACTGGAAGTGGTCTTCGGATCCCCGGATAACTTCCGAAGCGAGGAGTTAATCTTCGACATAGTTCCGTTCCGCAGCGGCTATCATGCTCTGCTCGGACGTACCGCGTTTGCAAAGTTCAACACGGTGCCGCACTACGCATACCTCAAGCTCAAGATGCCAGGCCCTCGAGGAGTCATCACGGTCAACTGAAACACTGAATGCTCTCTCCGAATGAAGGAACATATAGCGGCTCTCGCGGCAGAAGTACAATGCAGCCTCTTAAGGCAATTCTCAAGTCCGGCCGTTAAGCGACCGGACACGGCTAAACGCGCCCGGAGTAACCTACAACAAGACCACCTGGCACGTTCCGAGCACGCGTAGCAATGCGGCCCCAACCCCAGCCCCTGCAAAATTGCAAGACTGGTCCTTCGCGTACATCATTACGCTCTGGAGATACCATGGGCATAGGGGGAGGGGCACGACCATGATAGGCCCAGAATGCGGCTTAACCACACCAGGGGCTCTCAAGTGTGTCGTTCTTTTTTTTCTCTTTTTCTTTCTTTTTTTTACCCACAGGACTCCGTTCATCAGAGGCCCTGTCCGGCAGTAGACCTGCCGGACTCACGATGCAATAGCCAGGAAAGGAGAAAGGCTACGACGAATATCCAGGTGGTCTCCATTACGAGCATTAAATCTGTTTTATACACCATTCCGCAGCCTACCCCTGGAGGGGGACATGTTTAATAGTCCCATCCCTTGCTTACCGCACTATTTGTATCGTTCTGCATTCATGACAGTATTTCTTGAATAAACAATGCAGCACCTTTTTGCTTATAATTGCATTTCTTTCTTATACATATGTTCATTTATGACATGTTGCATCCATACACTTTGGTACGGCTAAATACACAAGGGGCTTATGTTTCCCGCATCATGGTGTGATAAGTCCGAACACTTTCACAAGTGCGGCACCCCGAACTTATAGCATTATATGCATCGGCTCCGAATCATGTCTTGGGTCAATAGTTGGGTTTGCCCGGCTCCCATGCTTTGGTACCTTACGTTCCATTGTATCGGCTAAGGTAGCACTGGGAGAACCACTGCGATTGCGCCCCAGTTGAGCTGGGCGAGCGCCTCAGTGGAGAAAGCTAAAACTGACCGTCATGATGAGGCGAGAGCCGGTCGCTGTTCGAGAGGTCTTTTTTGAGTCCCTAAAGACTTATGCCGCTTAGAGCGAGGAACCGGCTTCGTCCGGCCCAGGCGTGGATAGCGCCCCAAATTCGGCCTTCCGAACACTAGGGGCTTCACCGAAATTTAAAATTATAGAATTCTATGGCTAAGTGAGAGTGTTCAAGCATTATAAGTCCGGTTGCCTCGTTCGTTGTGTTGAGCGCCTCCCTAGATGGACCCAAAAATGGGAACAAGAGTGCTCAAATTTATCCCGAACACCCCAGCACTCGTGGCATGGGGGCTGAACACGACGACTTGCCATCTCTCAGATTTGATAAACGGCCGCACAGAAGGTAATATTTTAAATTAACAAGCGTTGCTTGGCGCATATGAACAAAGTTTTCAGCGCACAGGATAACAAAATGCGAGTCTACTCAAATATTACATCTTTGGATCACTCACCCGCAATAATGCGGGCACCCTTCAGGACACTCTTATAATACATCTCGGGCCTGCGATACTCCTTGCCCGGCGGCAGCGCGTCCGTCACAAGCTTCTGGGCATCCATCTTGCCCCAGTGCACCTTTGCGCGGGCAAGGGCCCGACGAGCACCTTCAATACAGGCGGAGTGCTTGATGACTTCAACCCATGGACACGCATCCACCAGCCGCCGCACCAGGCCGAAGTAGCTCCCAGGCATGGCCTCCCTGGGCCACAGCCGAACTATGAGGCCCTTCATGGCCTGTTCGGCCACCTTGTGGAGCTCGACCAGCTGCTTTAGCTGGTCGCGAAGGGGCACCGGATGTCCGGCCTCAGCATAATGAGACCAGAAGACCTTCTCCGTCGAGCTCCCCTCCTCGGCCCTATAGAAAGCGGCAGCATCGGACATGCTGCAGGGCAGATCTGCGAACGCTCCTGGAGAGCTCCGAATTCGGGTAAGTGATAGGTAATTCACACTCACGTGCTTGCTTTGCATGAAAAATGCCTTACCCGCCGCTATTTTCTTCAACGCCTCGATTTGCTGCAGGGCCTTGTAGGCTTCGGCCTTAGTGGCTTTGGCACTCTCAAGAGTCGATGCAAGCTCGGACTCTCGAGTCTTCGAGTCGCGCTCCAAACTCTCATGTTTTTCCACGAGAGCCTGGAGCTCTTGCTGTACCTCCGCCACCCGCGCCACTTGCTTCTCTCGCTCGGTGCGCTCCGCAGCCGCATTACGTTCGGCCGTGGACACCGCCTCCTTCAGGGTCGCCACCTCGTTTGTGGCCCCTGCAATACTCACGTTATCCTTGTCATTCTTCTTGCAACCAAAATCCTTTTCTGTAAGGTATAACTTTAATAAGGTGTTACTCACCTTCCTTGTCCTCGAGCTGCTTCTTGGCACGGCCGAGCTCATTGTCGGACCGCTCGAGGCTTTGCTTCAAAGTATTGACCTCCGCCGTAAGTGCGGCAGAGGTCAGCAGCACAGCCTGCAACCCCATATTGACATATTTTTTATGACTCCTGCGTATATCTTTTTAGATCCTCAGTCCGGCTTTTCTTTCCGAACACCGAACCGAGCATCAGGGGCTACTGTCTATGCGGTACTATTTTACATATATCAAAATTCTTACCTCAAAGCCTGTTAGAAGGCTGCTGCAGGCTTCGGTCAGCCCGCTCTTGGCGAGCTGAACCTTCTGAATCACCGCACTCATGATGGTGCGGTGCTCCTCTTCGATGGAAGCGCCGTTGAGCGCCTCTAGCAAGCTATCCGGCGCATCCGATTGGACGGAGGCCGCCGGCGTCACGGTCTTGCCCTTCTTACGAAGGGGCCGCCCGCCGGACTCCGGAACCACTACAGGTTCCGGTGCGGAGTCCGGTGCAAAGTCCTGGAGGTTGCCCTGCGGCACCTCCGGGGCCTCCTCCTCCTGGCGGGTCCCTTCCCGAGATCCCACCTCGGCATCGTCCGCATCACGGGGGGTGGAGGCGGTCGGAAGGGAATCCATATCCGACGCACCCAAGGACCCGCTCGACGAAGCGGGAAGATCATCCCTGGGCGGATTGCAGGGTTGTAAGCGGCATTAGAAAGACACCATGTGGCGAAAAGAAAAACCATGAAGTTATTCGGGAGTCCGGATACTTACGATCTCGCCAGGGGCTTGGCCCTTGAAGGCCAGTCCTCGTCGTCGTTGCCGGCGTTGGCAGAGCAGTCCGGGGGAAGAGTCCTTCCCTTCTTGGACCCTTCGGCCTCCCTCGTTGGGGAGGCCTTCCTTTTCTTCCCTCCCCCCACTTGGGGAGAGGCCTCTTTCTTCTCTTCCTCGCCTTCGTGGGAGGAGTCCGCCTCGGAGTCATCGGACGATGAGTCCGATGACACCTGAAAACGGGAACTCTTTCGAGTGCCCGTGGCCTTCTTCTTGGCCTTCTTCTCCGGCACCACGTGGGGTGCCGGAACCAGCAGCCCCGTTAAGCGGGCATCCGCTGGGTCTTCTGACAAAGGGGCCGGACAGTTAGTCCGCTCGGCCTTCTTCAGCCAGTCCTGTCAAAGGAGAGGGAGTTTAGATCCCGCATAGAGTCAAACTATGGAAAACAAGTGTCCCGTAAAGGGTAAAATTGCTTACCTCGCTAGCTGGACGCTGCGAGCTAAATCCGCGATCTTCGGTAGCGGATGCGGGAGCCTCGGCGCCCTTAAACAGCACCCTCCAGGCCTCTTCGTACGTACTGTTGAAGAGCCTGCTCAAAGTCTGGTGCTGCGCCGAATCGAACTCCCACATATTGAAGTCCCGTTGTTGGCACGGGAGAATCCGGCGGATGAGCATGACTTGGACTATGTTGACAAGCTTGAACTTCTTGTTCACTAGCTTTTGGACGCAGGCTTGGAGTCCGGTCAGCTCCTCCGAATCACCCCATGTCAGGCCACTCTCTTTCCAGGAGGTGAGCCGTATGGGGATGCCAGATCTGAATTCGGGGGCCGCTGCCCATTCAGGATCACGTGGCTCGGTGATGTAGAACCACCCCGATTGCCACCCGTTAATAGTTTCCACGAAGGTGCCCTCGAGCCAAGTAACGTTGGGCATCTTGCCCACCATGGCGCCTTCGCACTCCGCTTGGCTGCCCTTCACAACCTTTGGCTTGACACTGAAGGTCTTGAGCCACAAGCCGAAGTGGGGCTGGATGCAGAGGAAGGCCTCACACACGACGATAAACGCCGAGATGTTGAGGATGAAATTCGGGGCCAGATCATGGAAATCCAGGCCGTAGTAGAACATGAGCCCCCGGACAAAGGGATGGAGTGGGAAGCCCAGTCCGCGGAGGAAATGGGAAAGGAATACTACCCTCTCATGGGGCCCAGGGGTGGGGATGAGCTCCCCCTCGTCGGGGAGCCGGTGCGCGATGTCGCTGGACAGATATCTGGCGCTGCGCAGCTTCTTGATTTGCCCCTCCGTAATGGAGGAGGCCATCCACTTGCCTCCCGCTCCGGACATAGTTAGAGAAGGTTGAGGTAAGATGTGCGGACTTGGGCGCTGGAGCTCGAGTTCGCGGAGATGGATAAGCAAAGGAGGAAGAAGGCGTAGGAAAAAGGGTGGATCTTTATCCCCTTATATGGGCGGACGAAACCATGCGTCCCCACCAGCCTGATAAAACTCGCTTATCTCCCAAGCGCTGCAATCAATGGCGCGGTTGGGTTACCCACGTCCGTATTGATGGGAATCCTGGAATAAGGGGAACACGATCTCTGCTTCGACAAGACGTGCCAAGGAAACCGATTCGCTAAACACGCTGAGGTGGTACAATAAAAACAATTCGAGTAAAGGCTTGGTGGTGGTGTGACGTCACGCCACAAAATACGTCAGCAGATTGAACTTGTGTAAATATTATTCTCTCTACGGTGGTATGTGGAATTTATTTTGCAGATCCGGACACTATCATGGTGCTCACGATCTTCTATAAATTATCCGGAGGAGGAACCCACCTTGCAATGCCGAAGACAATATGCGCGCCGGACTCGTCGTCATTGAAGCCTGGTTCAGGGGCTACTGAGGGAGTCCTGGACTAGGGGGTGTCCGGATAGCCGAACTATCGTCATCGGTCGGACTCCAAGACTATGAAGATACAAGATTGAAGACTTCGTCCCGTGTCCGGATGGGACTTTCCTTGGCGTGGAAGGCAAGCTTGGCGATTCGGATATGTAGATCTCCTACCATTATAACCGACTCTGTGTAACCCTAGCCCTCTCCGGTGTCTATATAAACCAGATGGTTTTAGTCCATAGGACGAACAACAATCATACCATAGGCTAGCTTCTAGGGTTTAGCCTCCTTGATCTCGTGGTAGATCTACTCTTGTAATACCCACATCATCAATATCAATCAAGCAGGACGTAGGGTTTTACCTCCATCAAGAGGGCCCGAACCTGGGTAAAACATCGTGTCCCTTGTCTCCTGTTACCATCCGCCTAGACGCACAGTTCGGGACCCCCTACCTGAGACCCGCCGGTTTTGACACCGACAGGTTGTATTTCCTTGTTGCAATCCGTTATTAAATCTCCGCATGCTTATAGTCAAAACAAAGCTTTTACCAAACACATTGTTGATGCCTTGATGCAATCTTTTGATGAAAAACTTAATTTAGAAGTTTCTATACCTAGAAAACTTAATGATGAGTGGGAACCTACTATAAAGATTAGAATTAAAGATTATGAGTGTTTTGCTTTGTGTGATTTGGGTGCTAGTGTTTCCACAATTCTGAAAACTTTATGTGATATTCTAGATTTCCATGATCTTGATGATTGCTCGTTAAATTTGCACCTTGCGGATTCCACCATTAAAAAGCCTATGGGAAGGATCAATGATGTTCTTATTGTTGCAAATAGAAATTTGGTGCCCGTAGATTTTATCGTTCTTGATATAGATTGCAATCTTTCTTGCCCTATTATTCTTGGTAGACCTTTCCTTAGAACGATTGGCGCGATTTTTGATATGAAGGAAGGGAATATTAGATTCCAATTTCTATTAAATAAAGGCATGGAGAACTTTCCAACAAACAAATTCAAATTACCTTATGAATCTATCATGCGAGCTACTTATGAATCAAGTGCCAAATATGACACTCGTTAGATCTATCTTCGCTTTTATGCCTAGCTAGGGGCGTTAAACGATAGCGCTAGTTGGGAGGCAACCCAATTTTCTTTGTGTTTTTTGTTTTTGTTCATATTTAGTAATAAATCTTGCATCTACTCTCTGTTTAGATGTGTTTTTATCTTTTAGTTAGTGTTTGTGCCAAGTAGAACCTATAGGATAAACTATGATGATAGTTGATTTGATTCTTCTGAAAAACAGAAACTTTGCACTCACGATAAACAATTCAATAAATCACAGAAACGTGATTTTGCATTGATTCTTTTTGCTTCTGATCAATAAACAAATTTTACAGTACTTCCTATTTTGGTAGGATTTTTAGAGTTCCAGAAGTTTGCGTTAGTTACAGATTGCTACAGACTGTTCTGTTTTTGACAGATTCTGTTTTTCGTGTGTTGTTTGCTTATTTTGATGCATCTATGGCTAAGTAAAATAGTTTATGAACCATAGAGAAGTTGGAATACAGTAGGTTTAACACCAAAATAAATAAAGAATGAGTTCATTGCATTACCTTATGTGGTGGTTTTGTTTTCTTTCACTAACGGAGCTTATAAGATTTCCTGTTGAGTTTTGTGTTGTGAAGTTTTCAAGTTTTGGGTAAAGCTTTTATGGACTATGGAACAAAGGGTGGCAAGATCCTGAGCTTGGGAATTCCCAATGCACCCCAAGATATTCAAGTATAGCCAAAATCCTAAGCTTGGGGATGCCCCGGGAAGGCATCCCCTCTTTCGTCTTCGTTCATTGGTAACTTTACTTGGAGCTATATTTTTATTCACCACATGATATGTGTTTTGCTTGGAGAGTCGTGTATTATATTAGTCTTTGCTTTTTAGTTTACCACAATCATCCTTGCTGTACACACCTTTTGGGAGAAGCCTATTTGATTAGAATTTTGTTAGAATACTCTATGTGCTTCACTTATATCTTTTGAGCTTGATAGTTTTTGCTCTAGTGCTTCACTTATATCTTTTAGAGCACGGTGGTGTCTTAATTTTGAAGAAATTGCTAGTCTCTCATGCTTCACTTATATTATTTTGAGATTCTTTTAGAACAGCATGGTATTTGCTATGGTTACAAAATTGGTCCTAGAATGATGAGCATCCAAGTTGGGTGTAATAAAAACTATCTAGGAAGTGAATTGGATGCTATGATCAATTTGATACTTGATAATTGTTTTGAGATATGGAGGTAGTGATATTAAAGTCATACTAGTTGGGTGATTATGAATTTAAAGAATGCTTGTGTTAAAGTTAGCAAGTCCCGTAGCATGCACGTATGGTTAAAGTTGTGTAACAAATTTGAAACATGAAGTGTACCTGGCTTGTGCATCCTTATGAGTGGCGGTCGGGGACGAGCGATGGTATTTTCCTACCAATCTATCCCCCTAGGAGCATGCGCATAGTACTTGATTTTTGATGACTTCTAAATTTTTTCAATAAGTATATGAGTTCTTTTGACTAATGTTGAGTCCATGGATTATACGCACTTTTACCTTTCCGCCATTGCTAGCCTCTTTGGTACCATGCATTGCCCTTTCTCACCTTGAGAGTTGGTGCAAACTTCGCCGGTACATCCAAACCCCGTGATACGATACGCTCTATCACACATAAACCTCCTTATATCTTCCTCAAAACAGCCACCATACCTACCTATTATGGCATTTCCATAGCCATTCCGAGATATATTGCCATGCAACTTTCCACCGTTCCATTTATCATCCTCATGACATACGTTACTTTTGTCATATTGCCATTGCATGATCATGTAGTTGACATTGTATTTGTGGCAAAGCCACCATGCATTATTTTTCATACATGTCACTCTTGATTCATTGCACCATCCCGGTACACCGCCGGAGGCATTCATATAGAGTCATATCTTGTTCTAGTTTTGAGTTGTAATTCATATGTTGTAACCAATAGAAGTGTGATGATCATCATTATTAGAGCATTGCCCAGAGAAAAAAAAGAAAAAAGAAGAAAGGCCAAAAAAAGCCCGAAAAAAGAAAAAAAAAGAAAAAGAAAATAAAAAAAGAAAAAGAAATAAAAAGGGCAATGTTACTATCTCTTTTTCCACACTTGTGCTTCAAAGTAGCACCTTGTTCTTCATGTAGTGAGTCTCATATATCCTGCTCCAAAGTAGCACCATGTTTTTCATATAGTGAGTCTCATAAGTTGTCTTTTTCATACTAGTGGGAATTTTTCATTATAGAACCTGGCTTGTATATTTCTACGATGGGATTCCTCAAATGCCCTAGGTCTTCGTGAGCAAGCAAGTTGGATGCACACCCACTACTTTTCTTTTGTTGAGCATTTACTTATAGCTCTAGTGCATCCGTTGCATGGCAATCCCTACTCCTCATGTTGACATCAATTAATGGGCATCTCCATAGCCCGTTGATTATCCTCGTCAATGTGAGACTTTCTCCTTTTTTGTCTTCTCCACACAATCCACATCATCATATTCTATTCCACCCATAGTGCTATATCCATGGCTCACGCACATGTATTGCGTGAAGGATGAAAAAGTTCGAGATTATTTAAGTATGAAACAATTGCTTGGCTTGTCATCGGGGGTATAGAAGTTGGGAACATCTTTGTGTGACGAAAATGAAGCATAGCCTAACCATATGATTTTGTAGGGATGAACTTTCTTTTGCCATGTTATTTGACATGATTACTTTGATTAGTATGCTTGAAGTGTTACTATTTCTTTTATCGATATGAACTTTTATTTTGAATCATTTGGATCTGAACATTCATGCCATAATAAAGAAAATTACATTGAGAATTATGCTAGGTAGCATTCCACATCAAAAATTTCTTTTTTATCATTTACCTACTCGAGGACGAGCAGGAATTAAGCTTGGGGATGCTTGATACGTCTCCAACGTATCTATAATTTTTGTTTGCTCCATGCTATTATATTACCCCTTTTGGATGTTTATGGGCTTTATTTTACACATTTATATCATTTTTGGGACTAACCTACTAGCCGGAGGCCCAATTCGTATTGCTGTTTTTTGCCTATTTCAGTATTTTGAAGAAAAGGAATATCAAACGGAGTCCAAACGGAATGAAACCTTCGGGAGCATGATTTTTGGAACGAATGTGATCTGGAGGACTTGGAGTGCAAGCCAAGAAGCAGCTGAGGCCGCCACGAGATAGGAGGGTGCCCCCCTGTAGGGCGCGCCCCCCTGTCTCGTGGGCCCCTCGGGCGGCCACTGACATACTTCTTCCTCCTATATATACCTACGTACCCCGAAAACATCCAAGAGAACCACGAAACACAATTTCCACGAGCCTTCACCGGCACTCTACCGGAGGGGGAATCGACCATGGAGGGCCTCTACATCAACATCCTTGCCCCTCCGATGAGTTGTGAGTAGTTTACCACAAACCTACGGGTCCATAGTTATTAGCTAGATGGCTTCTTCTCTCTTTTTGGATCTCAATACAATGTTCTCCTCCTCTCTTGTGGAGATCTATTTGATGTAATCTCTTTTTGCGGTGTGTTTGTCGAGATCCGATGAATTGTGGGTTTATGATCAAGTTTATCTATGAATAATATTTGAATCTTCTCTGAATTCTTTTATGTATGATTGAGTTGTCTTTGCAAGTCTCTTCGAATTATCGGTTAGGTTTGGCCTACTAGATTGATCTTTCTTGCCATGGGAGAAGTGCTTAGCTTTGGGTTCAATCTTGTGGTGTTCTTACCCAGTGACAGAAAGGGTTGCAAGACACGTATTGTATTGTTGCCATCAAGGATAAAAAGATGGGGTTTATATCATATTGCACGAGTTTATCCCTCTACATCATGTCATCTTGCTTAATGCGTTACTCTGTTCTTTGTGAACTTAATACTCTACATGCAGGCAGGAGTCGGTCGATGTGTGGAGTAATAGTAGTAGATGCAGGCAGGAGTCGGTCTACTTGTTTTGGATGTGATGCCTATATACATGATCATGCCTAGATAATCTCATAATTATTCGCTTTTCTATCAATTGCTCGACAGTAATTTGTTCACCCACCGTAATACTTATGCTATCTCGAGAGAAGCCTGTAGTGGAACCTATGGCCCCCGGGTCTATCTCTTATCATATTTTCTTCCAATCTACTTTTATTTGCATCTTTACTTTTTGCATCTATTTTATAAAATACCAAAAATATATTTATCTTATTACTATCTCTATCAGATCTCACTTTCGCAAGTGGGCGTGAAGGGATTGACAACCCCTTTATTGCGTTGGTTGCGAGTTCTCAGTTTGTTTGTGTAGGTGCATGGGACTTTTGAGGAGCCTCCTACTGGATTGATACCTTGGTTCTCAAAAACTGAGGGAAATACTTACGCTACACTTGCTGCATCACCCTCTCTTCGAGGAAAACCAACGCAAGCTCAAGACGTAGCAATGACCTCTAAGTTCAAGATGTCTTCGATGGGAGAGTTGACGTTCTTCCTTGGTTTCGATATCAAGCAAAGAAGAGAAGCTACCTTCATCAACCAAGCCAAATACACTCAAGACATGCTAAAAAGATTCAAGCTAAGTGATGTTAAGCCGGCTTCTTCTCCAATGCCTACCAAGTGCCAACTTGACATTGATCCCAATGGTAAAGCGGTGGATCAAAAGGTATATCGCTCCATGATTGGCTCCTTGCTTTACGTTTGTGCATCTAGACCGGATATCATGTTGAGTGTGGGAATGTGTGCACGGTTTCAAGCCGCACTGAAGGAAAGTCACTATGTGGCGGTCAAGCGAATCTTTCGATATTTGGCTCATACCCCAAACTTTGGGTTATGGTACCCAAGAGGAGCAAACTTCAAGCTTGAAGGATATACGGATTCCGATTGGGCGGGAGACAAAGTGGATAGGAAGTCCACTTCCGGAGGGTGCTAATTTCTTGGTTGCTCTTTGGTGAGTTGGTCTTCCAAGAAGCAAAGTTGTGTGTCTCTCTCGTCCACCGAAGCAGAATATGTGGCGGCCGGTAGTTGTTGTGCACAACTCTTATGGATGAGGCAAACTTTAAAGGAGTACGGTGTCATTTGTGACAAAGTGCCTCTTTGGTGTGATAATGAAAGTGCCATCAAGATTTCTCTCAACCCGGTGCAATATTTCAAGACGAAGCATATTGAGATTCGGTATCACTTCATCCGGGATCACATTAGGCGAGGGGAGATTGAGCTCAAGTATGTCAACACTCATGATAACCTTGCAGATATTTTCACGAAGCCCTTGGATGAAGCAAGATTTCGCGAGTTAAGGCATGAGCTAAATATCATTGATTCGAGCAATGTATCTTGAACCCATGCACATCCCACCATATTCAACATGTTGTCTAGTTTAGGTGTAGGCATGGACATCGGGGGAGTGTTGTTCTCTCAATGAGCTCTCCCCCCCCCCCATAATGCATAAATTGATCAAGTCTTTCACATTAACCATTTTTGATGGTACTTGTGCTTCAAGGACGAGTTTTAGTCATGGGCCCAAGGTTAAAATCTTCGCGGCGCCATACCTCTTAACTCAAACATAGGTGGCCTCGGCCACCGCCCTCTCTTGAAGAGGTGTGCCTTGGCCCCTTGCTAGTGTGTTTGCTGGTGAGTTCATTTTTTCTCTCCTCTTCTTGCCGTTGGTTTTCCTTTTTTTCTGAGCTAAGCCGTGTTGTCTAGTTGCGTGGCTTGCTGGGCAGTACTACCACTGGTGGTGCGCGGTACTACCGCCCTCCAGCGCGATACTACCGCTGCGGGGCGGGACCAAGGGGTTATAACGGGGCAGGGGGAGGTTTCTTCTCCCCCATAGCCATTTTCTTCGCCCCCTCATCCCTCTTCGTCTTTCCAGCAACGCCTCGCCGTGGGAGGGCTTCGGCGGACCTTCTTCTCTGGGGCGTCCCTCTCCATTTCCTTCGGTGGAGTCGATCCCCACCTCGTCCTCTTGCCATGGATGCCAGTATTGCCTCCGTTCCTCCTTTCTTTTTGTCTAGATTTCAGATCTAGCATCTTAGGGGCAATAGTGGTTGCATCTCTAGATTTTTGGCTAAATCTAGGCTTGAGTAGGTTGGAGAAGGCAACTAGACTATTTGGATTAGGGTTTGGTAGGAGTATTTTTGAATTTGGCAGGCCGGTAGTGCCGGATCTGACCACGGCAGTAGGGAACCGCTGTTTTCCCTGCTTCGAGTGGTACTACTGCTCTCATTGGAGCGGTACTACCGCTTGGGCGGTACTGCCGCTACCATCTGTGGTACTACCGCTGCCTGCCAAGTCCCATCATGTTCCTACCATTCCTTGATCTCTTTTGATGTGTTTGTTAACTTATGCTCGTTCTTTCTGGTTGTTTCGCGTGTTCTTGTGTTTGGTTCCAGGTGATGAACATCCTGAGCATCAAGCTCGCCGTGTCAACCCCGGTCATGCCACGTCGAAGCTCTACCGCACATCTGAGTCAGCAGGAGGTTCCTCTAGTGCCCCACCTTCACCTTAACTCCAGAAGAAGTATGCCGTCAAGCCGAAGCCAAAGGGCAAAACTATGCCTCAAATGAATGCCAAGGAGTTCTGGACAAGGCGTCGCTGCAACCCCTATGTGGAAGACCAAGAACCCACTTTGGTCAACCGTCTGTTCTGGAACCGCTTTCAGTTTGCCATCTTCTTTGATATGCTCAAGGCCAAGAAGAATCTCTATGTTGATGTGCACTCCATCGACACAGACTATATGGATAAGGATCCTGAGTACTTATGTGAAGCTCTTCAGATGTGCTCTCAGCTGAACATTCTCATAATCATGTAGTTCAACAAGGACTATGATGCAGATATAGTGGCTCAATTCTATGCCACTGTTCATCTAGGGACTAATGAGGACAGGACTCTGACTTGGATGACAAATGGCAAGTTGCTTTTTGTCAAGTGGAAGGCTTTCATGGAGTTACTTGGGGTGGAAGATCACGGGCTTGAGACTCCTGTCGGCTTTCGCCCTCACCGCAATACAACCTCCACTCACAAGCAAGCCCTCTGGCCCTACTGCACCGGAAGATCAACCCTGACACTAAGAAGGAAACATATGAGCTGCCTGCCTTTCTGGACATTCTTCACCGTGGCTTTCGTGAGACTCTCTTCCCTCGTATCGGGAATCTGGATATGGTTCACTCCTATCTCGTGGACATGCTTCTCTTCTGCCAGCATGAGAAGGAAGCAAACACTAGCGAGTCCCTGGAAATTTCTCATGTTATGTGGTCCGAGCTCTTATCTTCTATCTCTAAGCGCAAGTGCCCGATCTATGGACCGTTCATCATGTTGCTCATTGAGAAGTCCTGGGATAAGGTCTATCCCAAGGTTATGCTAGAGACTTGAGAGTTGGTGTCTCGTGAGATCAAGCGTCTGAGGAAGAAGGATAACTGGGGCACCCAGGTCCCTAAATCTGGGGCTTCATCTTCTGCTGCTTCCATGGAGACCGAGGAGGAGGCTGATGCTAATGATGATGATGACTATGAGCCTTCTGGGGCAGAGCCCTCTTGGGAAAAGAAGCTCAAGCTCAAGATGAAGAAGCTGTTCTGCATGGAGTCTCACGGTCAGTACATGACTCATGTGGCTGAGAAGAAGGCCAGGGGATGTCACAAGGAGCTCATGCGTCAGTTGGGTGCCACCATTTACAGTGGATCTGAGGACCAGCTAACTGAGGATGAGGAGTGGATTCAGCAGCACTGCCCATGGACTGATTCAGACGCCGAGCAGTTTCCGACCGACGACGGCGGTGCAAACGATCCCGCTGGGATATGATGTTCGAGTCCCTCGCTTGCTATCACCTGGAGCCGTAGCAACACTCCTTCCCTTTTGTTGTTGTCTCGATGCCAAAGGGGGAGAGAGTTTAGGGATTTGTGTCGTTGTCTGTTTTGCGAGTGTGTCTTTGTGGTGTCGTTGTGTTTTCTCGCCGTTTGCTTGGTTTGGTTTTGTGCCAATGAGACCTAATTTCCAGACATATGGTGTGAGACATATGCTACCTTATCTTTATATTATCATTATCTATGTCTTTCTAGTCCTTCGGTATCTTATGAGTTGCATGATTATCCTGTTATATACTCTGCTCTCATATATCCTCCTTAGGTTGTTGGTCTCCAAAAGGTAGGGGGAGCGTTGATCCTAGTATGTGTGCCGTGCAGTCCAAAGCACTTATCTAGATAGCACACATCTAGGGGGAGCCCGTCTATATTTTAGAGTTGTGGGCTTTGCGCTTGTCCTATGTCTTTCCCGTTTGTGCAAATCCCATATTGTCATCAATCCACCAAAAAGGGGGAGACTGTAAGGGCATATTTATCCCTAAGGTGTTTTGGTGATTGCTGACAATGCTTTTGCGGACTAATCGTGTGTGTTGAGCTTTTCAGAGATTCATCCTTTGACACGAGACGATTCCCTCCCCTCGATGTGTTATTCAAGACGGTGCAGCTCTTCCGTTTCTATGTTGGTGGACTAGTTTCGTAGGAGTCACTGTACTATCAAGAGGGGATCCGCTTTGGTAAGGCTAGGGTGGAATCAACACGTACACATCCTTATCGCACCCGCTGAACCTTCCTCCTTCAATGGAGTTCTCTTTCCCCTCTCTGTTTGCATTGTCTGGCCCCAGCGATAGTACCGCAGGCCACAACGGTAGTACCACCCAAGCACATCAAGCGGTAGTACCGCTCCTCAGTGGTAGTACCGCTGGGAGCCTTCTGCCATAGTACCGCTGCAGCTCCGTGCTCCTACCGCCTCGACTCGAGGGCCCCTTTTCTCGTGTCGGGTTTTGCGGCACTAGCTGCGGCAGTAGAGGCGGTAGTACCGCTCCCAAGCGGTAGTACCTCCCTTACCACCGTGGTAGTAACGCTCAGGGTCCAGGACCTCGCTCCTTTCCTTTGCATGGTAGTACTGCTAGGTGAGACGGTAGTACCACTGGCTCAGCAGTAGTACCGCCCACCCCAGCAGTAGTACCGCTCTCTGCGAGGCTGCTTGGGGGGGACGGTTGGATTGTTCCCCCCACTATATAAGGGGGTCTTCTTCCCCAAAGTTGACCCACCTCTTCCCCCAAAAGCTCTATTGTTGCTCCAAGCTCCATTTTCACTCGATCTCTCTCCCTATCCAATCAAACTTGTTTATTTGCTCGGGATAGGTTGAGAAGGCCCCGATCTACACTTCCACCAAGAGAAATTTGATTCCCCCACTAATCCCTAGTGGATCTTGTTACTCTTGGTTGTTTGAGCACCCTAGATGGTTGAGGTCACCGCGGAGCCATAGTCCATTGTGGTGAAACTTTGTGGTGTCGTTGGGAGCCTCCAATTAAGTTGTGGAGATAGCCCCAACCTTGTTTGTAAAGGTTCGGTCGCCACCTTCAAGGGCACCAATAGTGGAATCACGGCATCTCGCATTGTGTGAGGGTGTGAGGAGAATACTGTGGCCCTAGTGGCTTCTTGGGGAGCATTGTGCCTCCACACCGCTCTAACGGAGACGTACTTCCCCTCAAAAGGAAGGAACTTTGGTAACACATCCTCGTCTCCATTGGCTCCACTCTTGGTTATCTCGTGCCTTTACTTATGCAAGCTTAGTTGTGTTGTATCCCTTGCTTGCTTGTGTACTTATTGTTGTTGCATCATATAGGTTGCTCACCTAGTTGCATATTTATGCAACCTACTTTGATGCAAAGTTTAATTTGGTGAAGAAAAGCTAAAAATTGTTAGTTACCTATTCACTCCCCCTCTAGTCAACTATATCGATCCTTTCACCCGCAAAGTCCTTTGGTGATGATTTTCTTGTGTATCTCATAGATGACACTCCCAGTTCCATTTCAGAGGCCTATGCATCTGAAGATGCTGACTACTGGAAGGAAGCGGTCCATAGTGAGATGGATTCCATCTTGGCAAATGAAACTTGGGAGATCATTGATCGTCCTTATGGGTGCAAACCTATAGGGTGGAAATGGGTATTCAAGAAGAAGCTTAGGCCTGATGGTACTATTGAGAAGTACAAGGCATAGCTCATGGCTAAGGCTTATGCCCAAAAGGAAGGTGAAGACTTCTTTGATACTTACTCACCTGTGTTTTGACTGGCCACTATTTGAGTACTACTTTCACTAGCTACCTCACATGATCTTCTCGTTCGTCAAATGGATGTTAAGACTACTTTCCTAAATGGAGAGTTGGACAAGGAAATTTTTATGGAACAACCAGATGGGTTTGTAATAGATGGTCATGAAGGAAAAGTTTGCAAGTTGCTGAAGTCTTTGTATGGACTTAAGCAAGCACTCAAGCAGTGGCATGAGAAGTTTGAAAGAACTTTAACAGCTACAAGCTTTGTTGCAAACGAAGCTGATAAATGTATGTACTATCGCCATGGTGGGGGCGAGGGAGTTATCCTTTGTTTATATGTTGATGACATATTGAGTTTTGGAACAAATCTGAATGTTATTAAGGAGGTCAAGGATTTCCTATCTCGTTGTTTTGAGATGAAAGATTTAGGAGTGGTTGATGTTATTTTGAACATCAAATTGTTGAGAGACGATGATGGTGGGATTACATTGCTTCAATCTCACTATGTGGAAAAGATCTTGAGTCGCTTTGGCTATAGTGACTGCAAGCCCTCTCTAACACCACATGATGCTAGCATGCTACTTCAAAATAATCAAAGAATTGCTAGAGATCAACTGAAGTATTCTCAGATCATTGACTCTTTTATGTATTTAGCCAGTGCTATAAGACCTGGCATCTCTTTTGCTATTAGCAAACTGAGCCAATTTGTTTCAAAACCGAGAGATGATCATTGCAAAGATCTAGAGAGAGCTATGCATTATTTGAAAGGCACTTAGAATTATGGAATTCACTACACTGGGTGCCCAAAGGTACTGGATGTACCCTGTGATGTGTAGAATAGCATGGGGGTGAGGTGATGAAGCTAAAGCCCATAAAACTCTAGCAGACCTCAGAGGAAGGGGTGAATAGGGAACCCTAATCCACGTAGTAAGAAAGGGACGAAACATACCCTCTCACCCTCTCGAGGGGATGGGTGATTCTCTGCATGTACTTGACCATTCATGTATGTCAATCCTGCGTGGGTCGCGGTAAGATCTGAATCCGAAAGATAACCTTGCTTGACTAATCGCTCCAAACGAAGGCGCGAGACTGTGCATCTGCCCCAATCGCCTCTGATAGGGCCGTGAGGTCGCTTTGAAGAGCCTGCATCAATCGCCATGAGAACTCTAGAAGATGGTCTTGTGAGAAGGGGGCACTCGAGCGATTGGTTTGGAAAGGAAGGATTGGGCCGGTGTGGTAAATCGACGCAACTAGCCCATGAATATAAAGGTGAAGAGACCGACGCTTCGACGTTTTGCCATAAAGAGACTCACTTTCCCGTGAAGGCACAGTTACCAAGGTCAGGGACTAGAGCCATGTGCGTAAGTCCGGGTCCACCTGGTAGCACTATTGATGTTTGAAGACTCCTTAGAGGGGAACTCGCCTAACGAGCCGAAGACTCCGTACCTGAAGTCCAACGAAGTTGTCTTTGGTGTCAAAGATCCGTTCAGGGCCTACTGACGATGTCCTGGATCGGGGGTACTAACCTAGTCAGCCCATGATCCTCGGCTTGGGCTGACGGGCCCTCATTCATGATCAAGATGGACTCTAGAGGTTGTACGCAGGAGGCATGATCAAGACTACCATCACCGAAGACTTGACATCCACTTCAAGATTTCTTCTGCCGCCTTGCTCCTAGATACCGACCTTGTAACCCTAGATACCTTACCTAGCGTGTATATAAGCATGGGGTTTAGCCCGTAGATAGGACATCAAGGCAGTTACATTCACCTAGCCCTAGAGTTAGACCACATATTACGAACTCAAGGTAGATCAACTCTGTACTCGATACATATCCATTAATATAAACAAGAGAAGGACGTGGGGTTTTACCTCCATCAAGAGAGTCCGGACCTAGGTAAACTATTGTCTCTCCATTCTTGTTACAATCTGTCCGAGATCCACAGCTCAGGACCCCCTACCTCAAGGTCTGCCGGTTTTGACACCGACAATAGTATTCTTGCATGGTAGGTTTGTCATGTTTTATTTGTATTTCTTTAATTTTTATTTAACTCGGCTCTCATTTGTAGTCATAGTTGCTGGAATTTTGTCAAATTTTGGCCAGCGCAATAGCAGTTTTAGAAATTCTTAATAAATCCTAGAGGTCCACGTAGCCCATTCGTGCAAGGCAAGAGGTGGAACCAAAGTTTAGTCCCACCTTGCTAGCTTGGTAGGATTTGGACCTACTTATAAGGGAAGTTGTTTCCCCACATATATGAGCATGAGAACAAGAGGGACATTCACGCACGCTCCTCCTCCGCCGCCCACCTCGCCACGCCTCGTCATGATGTGCCACAGGTTTCAGGAATGAGCCGAGCCGATGTCTAAATTTTTGCCACGCACGGCGTGTATACGAATGGTCACGCGTGAGCTAAAATGTTTTTCTATAGTGGAGATTGAATCCAAATGGCGCACCTCTTCGGCTGCAGACTGTTTGCTTCGTCTCCCTCTCTAGCTTCACCTACCGTCGCTACCCTCTCGCCTACTAACAGATAGTTTTGTGATAGGATAATTGGTAACGGTTAACAAGCAATGAAAGTAAATAAGTTGCAACAAGGTGGCCCAATCCTTTTTGTAGCAAATGACAAGCCTGGAAAATTTCTTATAATGAGAAAAGCGCTCCCGAGGACACATGGGAATTATCGTCAAACTAGTTTTCATCACGCTCATATGATTCACGTTCGTTACTTTGATATTTGATATGTGGGTGGACCGGTGCTTGGGTACTGCCCTTTCTTGGACAAGCATCCCACTTATGATTAACCCCTATTGCAAGCATCCGCAACTACAAAAGAAGTATTAAGGTAAACCTAACCATAGCATGAAACTAGTGGATCCAAAGCAGCCCCTTACGAAGCAACGCATAAACTAGGGTTTAAGCTTCTATCACTCTAGCAACCCATCATCTACTTATTACTTCCGAATGCCTTCCTCTAGGCCCAAATAATGGTGAAGTGTCATGTAGTCGACGTTCACATAACACCACTAGAGGAGAGACAACATACATCTCATCAAAATATCGAATGAATACCAAATTCACATGACTACAAATAGCAAGACTTCACCCATATCCTCAGGAACAAACGTAACTACTCACAAAGCATATTCATGCTCTTGATCAGAGGGGTATTAATATGCATTAAGGATATGAAGATATGATCTTCCACCAAATAAACCAAATAGCATCAACTACAAGGAGTAATCAACACTACTAGCAACCCACAGGTACCGATTTGTGGTTTTGATACAATATTGGATACAAGAGATGAACTAAGGTTTGAGAGGAGATGGTGATGGTGAAGATGTTGATGGAGATTGACCCCCTCCCGATGAGAGGATCGCTGGTGATGACGATGGTGATGATTTCCCCCTCCCGGAGGGAAGTTTCCCCGACAGAACAGCTCCGCCGGAGCCCTAGATTGGTTCCGCCAAGGTTCCACCTCGTGGCGGCGTAGTTTAGTCCCGTAAGCTTGCTTATGATTTTTTCCAAGGTAAAAGACTTCATATAGCATAGGATGGGCACCGGAGGGCCACCAGGGGCCCATGAGGCAGGGGGACGCACCCAGTAGGGGTGGGCGCGCCCCCCACCCTTGTGGCCAGGGTGTGGGCCTCCTCTGGTACTTCTTTCGCTCAGTAATTCTTATTAATTCCAAAAATGACTTTCGTGGAGTTTCAGGACTTTTGGAGCTGTGCAGAATAGGTTCCAATATTTGCTTCTTTTCCAGCCCAGAATCCCAGCTGCCGGCATTCTCCCTCTTCATGATAAACCTTGTAAAATAAGAGAGAATAGCCATAAGTATTGTAACATAACGTGTAATAACAACCCATAATGCAATAAATATCGATATAAAAACATGATGCAAAATGGACGTATCAACTCCCCCAAGCTTAGACCTCACTTGTCCTCAAGCGGAAGCCGATATCGAAAAATATGTCCACATGTTTAGAGATAGAGGTGTCGATAAAAATAAAATACGGACGTGAGGGCATCATGATCATTCTTATAATAGCAACATATATAGATTTTGTCATATGATTTCTTATGCTCAAGTAACAATCTATTCACAATGTCAAGTATGATCCAGAAACTTCATTGAGAACTAACAAACTATAATCTCAGTCATTGAAGCAATTGCAATTTATCATAACATCAGAAAGAGTCAAGAATAGAGCTTTTCAGCAAGTCCACATACTCAACTATTATTTAGTCTTTCACAATTGCTAACACTCACGCAATACTTATGGTTCTTGAGTTTTAATCGGACACAGAGAAAGATAGGGGCTTATAGTGTTGCCTCCCAACGTTTTACCTCAAGGGTAATGTCAACAATAATAGTTCATGCTAACTTACATCCAATTGGATATATATATCTGGATCTTTCCAACACGAGGTGCTTGCCAAAGGATAAAATGAAAAAGGGAAAGGTGAGGATCACCTTGACTCTTGCATAATGTAAAAGATAGGCCCTTTTATCGGTGTCAAAACCGGCCGATCTCGGGTAGGGGGTCCCGAACTGTGCGTCTAAGGCTAATGGTAACAGGAGGCGGGGGACACAATGTTTACCCAGGTTCGGGCCCTCTCTATCGAGGTAATACCCGACTTCCTGCTTGATTGATCTCGATGATATGATTATTACAAGAGTAGATCTACCACGAGATCGTAGAGGCTAAACCCTGGAAGCTAGCCTATGATTATGATTGTTGTTGTACTACAGACTAAACCCTCCGGTTTATATAGACACCGGAGGGGGCTAGGGCTACACAGAGTCGGTTACAGAGAAGGAAATCTACATATCCGAATTGCCAAGCTTGCCTTCCACGCAAAGGAGAGTCCCACCCGGACACGGGGACGAAGTCTTCAGTCTTGTATCTTCATACTCCAACAGTCCGACATAAGTACATAGTCCGGCTGCCCGAGGACCCCCTAATCCAGGACTCCCTCAGTAGCCCCTGAACCAGGCTTCAATGACGACGAGTCCGATGCACAGATTGTCTTTGGCATTGCAAGGCGGGTTCCCTCTCTGAATACTCCAAAAAAGATCTGGAACACAAGAATCGTGTCCGGCTCTGCAAAAAAATTTCATATACCACCGAAGAGAGCACAATATTCCACCAATCTGATCTGCTGACAACTTTTTACCTGGCGTGACATCACGCCGAGGCCCGGTCATTATTCGAACCGCTTTTCTCAACCTGCTACTGCACACCTTGCGAGGCAGTTTCATTGGCACGTCTTGTCGAAGTAGAGATCGTGTCCCCTTATCACGGGATACTCATCAATACGGGTGTGGGTAACCCAGCCGCGCCATCAACATGGCCCTTGGGGAATAAGCGAGTTTCTAGGGCAAGTGGGGAGGCGCATGGTTTCTACCACCTTTATAAAGAGATAAGGATTCCCCTTTTTCACCCACACCTTCTTCTTCCTCTACTCATCCATTCCCTCTCGCTCGAGCTCCAGCGCCCAAGCTTTCACCTTCTCCGCAAGGTCATTCTGAACATGTCCGAAGCGGGAGGCAAGTGGATGGTTGATGACCCACAAGTGTAGGGGATCTATATAGTCCTTTCGATAAGTAAGAGTGTCGAACCCAACGATGAGCAGAAGGAAATGATAAGCGGTTTTCAGTAAGGTTTTCTCTGCAAGCACTGAAATTGTAGGTAACAGATAGTCTTGTGATAAGATAAATTGTAACGAGTAATATGCAATGAAAGTAAATAAAGTGCAGCAAGGTGACCCAATCCTTTTTGTAGCAAAGGATAAGCCTAGACAATTTCTTATAATGAGAAAAGAGCTCCCGAGGACACATGGGAATTATCGTCAAGCTAGTTTTCATCACGCTCATATGATTCGCGTTCGGTACTTTGATAATTTCATATGTGGGTGGACCGGTGCTTGGGTACTGCCCTTACCTGGACAAGCAGTCCACTTATGATTAATCCCTATTGCAAGCATCCGTGATACGTCTCCAACGTATCTACTTTTCCAAACACTTTTGCCCTTGTTTTGGACTCTAACTTGCATGATTTGAATGAAACTAACCCAGACTGACGCTGTTTTCAGCAGAATTGCCATGATGTTGTTTTATGTGTAGAAAAGAAAAGTTCTCGGAATGTCCTGAAAATCCACAGAGGCACTTTTTGGAAAATATAAAAAATATTGGCGAAAGAATCAAGACCAGGGTGCCCACATCCTGTCCACGAGACAGGGGGGCGCGCCCCCTCCCCCTGGGCGCGCCCCCTATCTCGTGGGCCCTCTGGATCTCCACCGTCCTCAACTCCAACTCCATATGTTCACGTTCGGGGAGAAAAATCAGAGAGAAAGTTTCATCGCATTTTACGACACGGAGCCGCCGCCAAGCCCTAATCTCTCTCGGGAGGGCTGATCTGGTGTCTGTTCGGGGCTCCGGAGAGGGGGATTCGTCGTCGTCATCATCATCAACCATCCTCCATCACCAATTTCATGATGCTCACCGCCATGCGTGAGTAATTCCATTGTAGGCTTGCTGGACGGTGATGGGTTGGATGAGATTTACCATGTAATCAAGTTAGTTTTGTTAGGGTTTGATCCCTAGTATCCACTATGTTCTGAGATTGATGTTGCTATGACTTTGCTATGCTTAATGCTTGTCACTAGGGCCCGAGTGCCATGATTTCAGATCTGAACCTATTATGTTTTCATGAATATATGTGTGTTCTTGATCCTATCTTGCAAGTCTATAGTCACCTATTATGTGTTATGATCCGACAACCCCGAAGTGACAATAATCGGGATACTTCTTGGTGATGACCATAGTTTGAGGAGTTCATGTATTCACTATGTGTTAATGCTTTGATCCGGTTCTCTATTAAAAGGAGGCCTTAATATCCCTTAGTTTCCACTAGGACCCCACTGCCACAGGAGGGTAGGACAAAAGATGTCATGCAAGTTCTTTTCCATAAGCACGTATGACTATTTACGGAATACATGCCTACATTACATTGATGAACTGGAGCTAGTTCTGTGTCACCCTATGTTATAGCTATTACATGAGGAATCACATCCGACATAATTATCCATCATTGATCCATTGCCTACGAGCTTTTCACATACTGTTCTTCGCTTATTTACTTTTCCGTTGCTACTGTTACAATCATTACAAAACCCAAAAACATTAATTTTGCTACCGTTACCTTTATTATCATATTACTTTGCTACTAAATATTTTGCTGTAGATATTAAGTTATCCAGGTGTGGTTGAATTGACAACTCAACTGCTAATACTCAAGAATATTCTTTGGCTCCCCTTGCGTCGAATCAATAAATTTGGGTTGAATACTTTACCCTCGAAAGTTGTTGCGATCCCCTACACTTGTGGGTTATCAAGACTAATTTCTGGCGCCGTTGCCGGGGAAGCATAACTCTATTCTCTGAGTCGCTTGGGATTTATATCTGTTGATCACTATGAAGAACTGGAAAGATGCTAAAATCAAGATTTTGCCCTCAATTACGAGGGGAGGTAAGGAACTGCCATCTAGCTCTGCACTAGATTCTCCTTCTGTTATTAGTAAACTTGCAACACCTAAACCTGCTACCCTGTTGAATGATATAGCTACCCTGTTTACTCATGATGATAAATCTCGCTATTTTTATATCCTTAAGATATTTTCGTTCTCATTAAAGGGTGATGCTAAGACTTGGTATAATTCTCTTGCTCCTGGTTGTGTGTGTAGTCCCCAGGATATGATTTATTACTTCTCTCCTAAATATTTCCCTGCTCATAAGAAACAAGCTGCCTTGCGGGGTATATATAATTTTGTGCAAATCAAGGAAGAGAGTCTCCCACAAGCTTGGGGGAGGCTTCTCCGACTACTAAATGCTTTGCCTGATCATCCTCTCAAGAAAAATGAAATACTTGATATCTTTTATAATGGACTTACCGATGCTTCTAAGGACTACTTGGATAGTTGTGCTGGTTGTGTTTTCAGGGAAAGAACAGTCGACGAAGCTGAATTACTATTGAATAATCTGTTGACTAATGAAAATAATTGGACTCTTCCTGATCCAGTTCCTGAGGCAATTCCTGAACCAATTGAGCCAACTCCTGAGCCTATTCCTAAACCCACTCTAAAGAAGAGATGTGTTTTATTTCTCAGTCCTGAAGATATGCAAGAGGCAAAGAATTCAATGAAAGAAAAAGGTATTAAAGCTGAAGATGTTAAGAATTTACCTCCTATTGAAGAAATACATGGTCTTAATATACCGCCTGTTGAAGAACCACATTGTCTTGATAACCCGACACAGGTAGTAAAGGTAAATTCTCTCTATAGATATGATAAAGTTGGAATCCCCTCTACTAAATTTCATAACCCATGCTTAGATGAATTTGATGACTTTACGGCTGGACAAGAAAGTTTTAATGCTTATGTTGGTAGAGAGTTAAAGAATAATGCTTTCGAGATAGGATGCGTGAGCGATAATATGGCTAGAGTTAAAGGTGAACTTAAACTCATTAGAAAATATGCGTCTATGGTTGCTACTCAAGCTGAGCAAGTACTTAAAGCTCAAAATGATTTGCTTGATGAATTAAATAGTAAAAATGACTTTGCTATTAGAGTGGCTACTAGAACTGGTAGAATGACTCAGGAACCTTTGTATCCTGAAGGCCACCCTAAGAGAATCGACCAAGATTCTCAGAGAAATAATTTAGAAGAACCTAGTTCTTCCAAAAAGAAGAAAAAGAAAAATGATAGGACTTTGAATGCTTCTAGTGAACCTGTTGTAGACACACATGAGAATCCTAATAATATTTCTATTTCCGATGCTGAAACACAATCAGATGATGAACATGAACCTAGTGATAATGTTAATGATAATGTTCATGTTCATGCTCAACCTAGCAAAAATAGTGATGTAGAGATTAAACCTGCTGTTGATCTTGATAACCCACAATCAAAGAATCAACGTTATGATAAGAGAGATTTTGTTGCTAGGAAGCATGGTAGAGAAAGAGAACCATGGGTTCAGAAACCCATGCCCTTTCCTCCTAAACCATCCAAGACAAAGGATGAGGAGGATTTTGAGCGCTTTGCTGAAATGATTAGACCTATCTTCTTACGTATGCGCTTAACTGATATGCTTAAACTAAATCCTTATGCTAAATATATGAAAGATATCATTACAAACAAAAGAAAGATACCGGAAGCTGAAATTTCCACCATGCTTGCTAATTACACTTTTAAGGGTGGAATACCAAAGAAACTTGGAGACCCCGGGGTACCAACTATACCATGCTCCATTAAAAGAAATTATGTTAGAACTGCTTTATGTGATCTTGGAGCCGGTGTTAGTGTTATGCCTCTCTCTTTATATCGTAGACTTGAGTTGAATAAGTTGACACCTACTGAAATATCTTTGCAAATGGCTGATAAATCAACTGCCATACCTGTCGGTATTTGTGAGGATGTGCCTGTTGTGGTTGCAAATGTCACTATCTTAACAGACCTTGTTATTCTTGATATTCCTGAGGACGATAGTATGTCGATTATCCTTGGTAGGCCTTTTCTGAACACTACAGGGGCTGCTATTGATTGCAACAAAGGCAATGTCACTTTTCATGTTAATGGTAATGAGCATACGGTACACTTTCCAAGGAAACAATCTCAAGTTCATAGCATCAATTCTATTGGAAAAGTTCCAACTATCATTATTGGAGGTTTTGAATTTCCTCTTCCTACTGTCAAGAAAAAGTATTATATTCTTATTGTTGGGGATTTTCATATCCCCGTTGAGGTAACTTAGTGTTATTCGAAATTTCTCCAGTTTTGTGTTATTCGGAGTGAATTTGTTAACAAGACTTGATCAACCTTGTTAGTGGATTCATTTTGATGATCACGAGATGGATGAAACTAGAAGGCACAACCTTCTGTACCCTCTTTTTACTTTCTGTTATTTAGAATAAATAAATCAAAAATATTATTATCTGTCTGTTTTCTGATTTATCCATGCATAAAAAAATATCCTGAAAATAAAAGTGCTCCAAATGCCCTGCAAATTTAGTATGATTTTTTATGGAATATTTGAGGATTTTAGGCACTGAAATCACTGCAGGAGGGGCAAGCACCAGGCCACGAGAGTGGAGGGCGCGCCCACCCCCCTGGGCGCGCCCCCTGTCTCGTGGGCCCCTGGTGGCCCCCCTCACTTATGCCAGCAGTCACACACTTCATCTTCTACCCAAAAAATCCCCATCCAGCTCAAGCACGAGTTCTAGCTCGTTTTGCTGCGATTTTCGATCTTCTTGCTCAAAGCTCCATTCACAAAACTGCTTTGGGAGATTGTTGCTTGGTATGTGACTCCTCCATTGGTCCAAATAGTTTTTGTTCTAGTGCTTTATTCATTGCGAATTTTTGCTGCATAGGTGACCATGTTCTTGAGCTTGCATGTTAAATTTATAAGGTCCCAAGCAATTCTAATGCATGATATAGGCTCTAGGCACTTGTAGGAGTAGTTGCTATCAATCTTGTTTAGTTTTATTCACTTTTATTTTGAAGTTACTAAAATTTTAGAATTTTTTTAGAAAAAGAATTATGTCTAGGAGATTGTACCAAGGTGGTTCCTCGGTAAAGAAAGGACCCAGGATTGCTATGCGTGAGCAAGATGTTGAATTACCGAGGGACGCGGATGTACGAGCTTGTGAGTGGCCATCCGATGCTTTTATGGTCGAAGCATGCTTTAAGGAGGAATTTGACGCGTATGTGCATAATGCTGACCTGGAGGACTTCTTACAAGATAAGTGTCCTCAGTACTATCAATTGACTGATTCCTTTGTATGGAGCTTTAAATATAACTGTACGCGTAATTCTCCTAGTGTCCTATTTGATATTTATGATACATCTTACACCATGGACTTAGAGGATTTTACAACTGCTTGCAAACTTCCGCAGTGGGGTAATATTAATGATCCTCACAAATATGAATTTAGAGATTTACTTGCTAGTATTACTATGGGAGAATCCAGGGATATTGCACAAGCTACCATAGGGAGCATTCATTTTCCTGCTATACATTATTTTGCTCTCTTTATTGGTAGATGCATTAACGGTAAAGATGAAGCACGTCATATGTGTGTCCCTGATCTTTGTGTCCTCGAGAGTGCTGTGACGGGTTATAAAGGTTATAACTTGGGGGCAATAGTTGCACATAGGTTGCAGAGTAATAGTAGAAAGCGAGATTTATTTGGAGGAATTTATGCAACCCGTGTGGCTAATTATCTTGGTATAGCCCCACGAGAGGGAGATATGTTGATACCTCCTGTTTATTTGGATTATGAAGCTATGGTCAATCATCATTTTCTAAGGAGGAATGAACAATTCCTCCATTATCGACTAATCTATAATAGACGCAACGTTGTCCATGTTACTCTTCCTGCTCCTCTACTTTTTGATTATCAGGCAAAAGGAAGGCATGTTGTTACCAGGGAGGAAGCAGCTGAACACGAGGGGAGAGCAGAGGCAGCTCGCCAACATGCCGCAACTCAGGAGGCGGTTGCTGCTGCATCTCAGTATGAACCCAGCTACAACTATGGATATCGGTCAGGCGGTCCTTGGTACTAGACCAACTTAGGCCAAAAGCCTAAGCTTGGGGGAGTACGTATTTCTCACCGACTTTACATTCATGTTCACACACTAGTCGTCGGTGCTCATACTCTTTCATTGTATTATCCATGTTAGTTTAAATTTCTTTTTCTACTTTTCTTCTTGTGTGTTTGATAAACCTTAAGAAAAACCAAAAAAATTAGTTAGTTTAATTTCCATGCTTGTAGTAGAAATTAAAATGAAAACCCAAAAAGATTTCTCGTTTCTCTTTTACTTGTTGGGGGCTTTCCGTGTAAATAATTTTCTTTTCTTTTCTTTCCTTTGGGGTCGAGAAGACCGTATTGAAAATGTTTAGTGGCTCTCGTGTGCATGATTGTTTATTTAACTTAGAGCCCATATTACTTGTCTTCTCTCTTGAGTTGAATGCTTGCAGATTCCAGCTTAGTCCAATGCACGTGCACTATTGTTATTATACACATTGTTCGGTCGTGCGAGTGAAAGGCAATAATGACGATTTATGATGGACTTATTGAGATGAGAAAAGCTGGTATGAACTCGACCTCTCTTGTTTTTGTAAATATGATGAGTTCATCGTTTTTTATTCAACTTATTATGAAGTAAACATATTTGCGATGACATTTAGAGATTATAGTTGCTTGTGCCATGCTTGATTAGCTATGAGTTATAATGGTTTACCTTGCGTGCCAACATGCTATTAGAATGATTATGATGTGGTATGATGGGATGGTATCCTCCTTTGAATGAATTGAGTGACTCGACTTGGCACATGTTCACGCATGTAGTTGAAACAAATCAACATAGCCTTCATGATATTTATGTTCATGGTAGATTATATCCTACTCATGCTTGTACTCGGTGTAAATTAATTCTAATGCATGTTCATGATTGTTGTCGCTCTCTCAGTTGGTCGCTTCCCAGTCTTTTGCTAGCCTTCACCTGTACTAAGCGGGAATACTACTTGTGCATCCAAACTCCTTAAACCCCAAAGTTGTTCCATATGAGTCCACCATACCTTCCTATATGCGGTATTTACCTGCCGTTCCAAGTAAATTTGTATGTGCCAAACTCCAAGCCTTCAAATGAAATTCTATTTTGTATGCTCGAGCGCTCATGTTTCAACTAGGGCTGCCTATATCTTCCATGCTAGGTGGGTTATTCTCAAGAGGAGTGGACTCCGCTCCTCATTCATGAGAAAGGGCCGGTAACCGGGATGCCCAGTCCCATGATCCAAAAAGATCAAAGGAAATCAAAATAATTAAACAAAACTCCCCCAGGGCTGTTGTTAGTTGGAGGCACTCGTTGTTTCGAGCAAGCCATGGATTGATGCTTGTTGGTGGTTGGGGGAGTATAAACCTTTACCATTCTGTTTGGGAACTGCCTATAATGCATGTAGTATGGAAGATACAACCATCTCATAGTTGTTGTGTTGACAACAAAAGTATGCCGCTCAAAATGTTATTCAATCTCTATTTTAAAATCGAGCTCTGGCACCTCTACAAATCCCTGCTTCCCTCTGCAAAGGGCCTGTCTATTTACTTTTATGTTGAGTCATCACCCTTCTTATTAAAAAGCACTCGCTGGAGAGCACACTGTCATTTGCATTCATTACTATTGGTTTATATTGGGTATGACTTGACTGGATCTCTTTTACCATGAATTACAATGTTTAGTCAGTACTTGATCTTTAAAGGTGCTCTGCATTTATGTTTTGCGGTCTCAGAAAGGGCTAGCGAGATACCATTTTGTTATATCATGTTATGATTGTTTTGAGAAAGTGTTGTCATCCGAGTTTTATTATTATGGCTCGCTAGCTGATTATGCTATTGATATGAGTAATTGTGAGACCGATGTGTTATTGTGAGTATGGTTAGTTCATAATATTTGTTGAAACCTAAATGCTGGCTTTGCATGTTTACAACAACAAGAGCAACCAGAGTTTGTAAAAGTTTTTCGTTATCACTTTCAGTTTATCAACTGAATTGCTTGAGGACAAGCAAAGGTTTATGCTTGGGGGAGTTGATACATCTCCAACGTATCTACTTTTCCAAACACTTTTGCCCTTGTTTTGGACTCTAACTTGCATGATTTGAATGAAACTAACCCGGACTGACGCTGTTTTCAGCAGAACTGCCATGATGTTGTTTTATGTGTAGAAAAGAAAAGTTCTCGGAATGTCCTGAAAATCCACAGAGGCACTTTTTGGAAAATATAAAAAATATTGGCGAAAGAATCAAGACCAGGGGCCCACACCCTGTCCACGAGACAGGGGGCGTGCCCCCTCCCCCTGGGCGCGCCCCCTATCTCGTGGGCCCCCTGGATCTCCACCGACCTCAACTCCAACTCCATATATTCACGTTCGGGGAGAAAAAAAATTAGAGAGAAAGTTTCATCGCGTTTTACGACACGGAGCCACCGCCAAGCCCTAATCTCTCTCGGGAGGGCTGATCTGGAGTCCGTTCGGGGCTCCAGAGAGGGGGATTCATCGCCGTCGTCATCATCAACCATCCTCCATCACCAATTTCATGATGCTCACCGCCGTGCGTGAGTAATTCCATCGTAGGCTTGCTGGACGGTGATGGGTTGGATGAGATTTACCATGTAATCAAGTTAGTTTTGTTAGGGTTTGATCCCTAGTATCCACTATGTTCTGAGATTGATGTTGCTATGACTTTGCTATGCTTAATGCTTGTCACTAGGGCCCGAGTGCCATGATTTCAGATCTGAACCTATTATGTTTTCATGAATATATGTGTGTTCTTGATCCTATCTTGCAAGTCTATAGTCACCTATTATGTGTTATGATCCGACAACCCCGAAGTGACAATAATCGGGATACTTCTCGGTAATGACCGTAGTTTGAGGAGTTCATGTATTCACTATGTGTTAATGCTTTGGTCTAGTTCTCCATTAAAAGGAGGCCTTAATATCCCTTAGTTTCCACTAGGACCCCGCTGCCACATGAGGGTAGGGTAAAAGATGTCATGCAAGTTCTTTTCCATAAGCACGTATGACTATTTACGGAATACATGCCTACATCACATTGATGAACTGGAGCTAGTTATGTGTCACCCTATGTTATAGCTATTACATGAGGAATCGCATCTGACATAATTATCCATCATTGATCCATTGCCTACGAGCTTTTTACATACTATTCTTCGCTTATTTACTTTTCTGTTGCTACTGTTACAAGCACTACTAAACCCAAAAACATTACTTTTGCTACTGTTACCTTTATTATCATATTACTTTGCTACTAAATACTTTGCTGTAGATATTAAGTTATCCAGGTGTGGTTGAATTGACAACTCAACTGCTAATACTCAAGAATATTCTTTGGCTCCCCTTCTGTCGAATCAATAAATGTGGGTTGAATAGTTTACCCTCGAAAGTTGTTGCGATCCCCTACACTTGTGGGTTATCAATACGCAACTACAAAAGAAGTATTAAGGTAAACCTAACCACAGCATTAAACATATGGATCCAAATCAGCACTAACGAAGCAACACATAAACTAGGGTTTAAGCTTCTGTCACTCTAGCAACCCATCATCTACTTATTACTTCCCAATGCCTTCCTCTAGGACCAAATAATGGTGAAGTTTCATGTAGTCCATGTTCACATAACACCTCTAGAGGAAAGACAACATACATCTCATCAAAATATTGAACGAATACCAAATTCACATGACTACTAATAGCAAGACTTCACCCATGTCCTTAGGAACAAACGTAACTACTCACAAAGCATATTCATGTTCATAATCAGAGGAGTAATAATATGCATTAAGGATCTGAACATATGATCTTCCACCAAGTAAACCAATTAGTATCAACTACAAGGAGTAATCAACACTACTAGCAACCCATAGGTACCAATTTGTGGTTTGGATACAAGATTGGATACAAGAAATGAACTAGGGTTTTGAGAGGAGATGGTGCTGGTGAACATGTTCATGGAGATTGACCCTATCCCGATGGGAGGATTGTTGGTGATGACGATGGTGATGATTTCCCCCTCCCGGAGAGAAGTTTCCCCAGCGGAACAGCTCTGCCGGAGCTCTAGATTGGTTCCGCCAAGGTTCCGCCTCGTGGCGGCGGAGTTTCGTCCCGTAAGCTTGCCCATGATTTTTTCCAGGGCAAAAGCCTTCATATAGCAGAAGACGGACACCGGAGGTCCACCAGGGGGCCCAGGAGACAGTGGGTGCACCCAGTAGGGGTGGGCGCGCCCCCCACCCTCCTGGCCAGGGTGTGGGCCCCCTAAGGTGTTTCTTCCTCTCAATAATTCTTATTAATTCCAAAAATAAGTTTTGTGGAGTTTCAGTACTTTTGGAGCAGTGCAGAATAGGTTTCCAATGTTTCCTCCTTTTCAGCCAGAATTCCAGCTGCCGGCATCCCCCCTCTTCATGGTAAACCTTGTAAAATAAGGGAGAATAGCCATAAGTATTGATATATAATGTGTAATAACAGCCCATAATGCAATAAATATTTATATAAAAGCATGATGCAAAATGCATGTATCAACTCCCCCAAGCTTAGACCTCGCTTGTCCTCAAGCGGAAGCCGAAATTGAAAAATATGTCCACATGTTTAGAGATAGAGGTGTCGATAAAAACAAAATACGGACATGAGGGCATCATGATCATTCTTATAACATCAACATATATAGATTTTATCATATGACTTCTTATGCTCAAGTAACAATTAATTCACAATGTTAAGTATGGTTCAGAAACTTCATTGAAAGCTAACAAACTATAATCTCAGTCATTGAAGCAATTGCAATTTATCATAACATCAAAAAGAGTCAAGAATAGAGCTTTTCAGCAAGTCTACATACTCAACTATCATGTAGTCTTCTATAATTGCTAACACTCACGCAATACTTGTGGTTATGGAGTTTCAGCCGGACACTGAGAAAGATAGGGGCTTATTGTGTTGCCTCCCAACGTATTCACCTTTAGGTGATGTCAACAATAATAGTCCATGCTAACTTACACTCAACTGGATATATGTATCATGATCTTTCAAACACGAGGAGCTTGCCAAAGGATAAAATGAAAAAGGGAAAGGTGAAGATCACCTTGACTCAAGCATAAAGTAAAAACATAAAGCAAAAGATAGGCCCTTCGCAAAGGGAAGCAGAGGTTGTCATGTGCGTTTAGGGCTGGATGCATAAAATCTTAATGCAAAAGAATGTCACTTTATATTGCGACTTGTATATGGACCTTTATTATGCAGTTCGTCGCTTTTATTACTTCCATAACAAGATCATATAAAGCAATTTTCTCTGCACTAATAAGTCATACATATTTAGATAGCAATTTTTATTGCCTGCAACATGACAACTTACTTGAAGGATCTTACTCAATCCATAGGTAGGTATGGTGGACTCTCATGGCAAAACTGGGTTTAAGGATATTTGGAAGCACAAGTAGTATCTCTACTTGGTGCAAGTAGTTTGGATAGCATGAGGGGGAAAGGCAAGCTCAACATGTTTGGAAGGTCAATGACAATATACTTTGACTGAGATGTGAGAAAACATAAACCATTACGTTGTCTTCCTTGTCCAACATCAACTCTTTTAGCATGTCATACTTAATGAGTGCTCCCAATCATAAAGGATGTCCATGATAATATATTTGCATGTGAACCTCTCTTTCCTTATTACTTCCTATTAATTGCAACGATGGCCAAAACTATGTTTATCAACTCTCGACAACTTTTATGCCTCATACTTTCTACATGTGAAGTCATCACTAACCATAAGATCAATATGAACTCTTTTATTCTTTCTACTTTCCCAAGATCATAGCAAGATAGCAAAGCCCATGACTCAACACTAATCTTTATTATAGATAGCTCACGGACTCGATTACATAAAGAGATCACAAAGCAAAACTCAAAACTACTTGATATCAAAACTTCAATCTACTAGATCAAGATACTACTAAAAGGATCGAACTAAACAAAATGGTAAAGATAGGAGTGTGATGGTGATACAATTTCCGGGCACCTCCCCCAAGCTTGGCAGTTGCCAAGGGGAGTGCCCATACCCATGTAATTATGTCCTCAGAGGTGGTGAAGTAGGAGTTGTTGATGATGTAGGCTTGTCATCCATCTTCCAAGGCATAGGCTCACCATCATAGAAGGATGATCGAGTCTCCAGGATCCTTAAATCTGCAGCCAAACTCATCCTCTTGAATCTATATTCATACTCACAGTTCTAGTTTTGCAGGTCATAGATCTGGGCTTGGAGGTGCTCAATTTTCTCTTGAAGCTTGAAGATGGTTTCCCCAATGACTTTGGCATCTAGCTTGTGGTTGTTGGTGAACTCCGTGATCATCATCTGGTTGGCGTTGAGTCCATGCTCCACCATCCCTTGGCACTTGAAAACTTGCTTCTCCATGGCTTCGAGCTTTGTCTCCACATCGCGGATGTGCAGCACCCCCTCATGCATCTCAATGGTTTGAGGGTGTTGCAGCACCTCCACGAGATAGGGGTTGATGACCCTATCAAAAAACTTGTCCTTGGGAGCGCTTGGAGACGTCATGATGCTCTAGATCTGAAACAGAAACAGCTCGAAACAAAAACATAGGATATTTGCGTGATACGGTGGTCAAAACCTTCGGGAGTTTATATAATGAATTTTTACCGACCAAAATACATAACATGCAAGAAAAACGGAGTCTGGGAGGCACACGAGGTGTCCATGAGACAGGGGGTGCGCCCAGTAAGGGTGGACGCGCCCTCCACCCTCATGGAGGCCTCGTGTCCTTCCCGGACCACTTATTTCTTCCTAAAATTCTTAAATATTCCAAAACTGATAAAAATTGCCATTAGAATTGTTTTGGACTCGGTTTACTTACCGTACCACATACCTATTCCTTTTCGGAGTCTGGAACGTTCTGGAAGGTGTCTCTTATGTATTCCTCTGGGGTTACGGTTTCAATAATATTAGTTTCAACATTGATAGGATTACCTGAGATATAATGTTTGATTCTTTGACCGTTCACCACCCTCGGACTTGTGCCTTCGAAGTTGTTAATTTTCATGGCACCAGAATGATAGACCTCCTCGATAACGTAAGGACCTTCCCATTTAGAGAGAAGTTTTCCTGCAAAAAATCTTAAACTAGAGTTGAATAATAACACATAATCACCTACGTTAAATTCACGCTTTTGTATTGTTTTGTCGTGCCAGCGTTTGACTTTTTCTCTGAATAGCTTGGCATTCTCATAGGCTTGGGTTCTCCATTCATCAAGTGAGCTAATATCAAATAACCTTTTCTCACTGGCAAGTTTGAAGTCATAGTTGAGCTCTTTAATAGCCCAATATGCTTTATGTTCAAGTTCTAGAGGTAAATGACATGCTTTTCCATAAACCATCTTATATGGAGACATACCCATAGGATTTTTGTATGCAGTTCTATAAGACCATAATGCATCATCAAGTTTTTTGGATCAATTCTTTCTAGATCTATTGACAGTCTTTTGCAAAATTAATTTGAGCTCTCTATTGCTCAACTCTACTTGACCACTAGACTGTGGATGATAAGGATATGCGATTCTATGATTAACATCATACTTAGCTAGCATCTTACGGAAATCACCATGAATAAAATGTGAACCACCATCAGTCATAAGATATCTAGGGACTCCAAACCTCGGAAAAATAACTTCTTTAAGCATTTTAATAGAAGTGCTATGATCGGCACTACTAGTTGGAATAGCTTCTACCCACTTAGTAACGTAATCAACAACAACTAAAATATGTGTGTAACCATTAGAGGCAGGAAAAGGTCCCATATAGTCAAAGCCCCAAACATCAAACAGTTCAATAACAAGAGAATAATTCATAGGCATTTCTTGACGCTACTAATATTACCAATTCTTTGACATTCATCACAAGATAAGACAAACTTACGGGCATCTTTGAAGCGAGTAGGCCAATAAAAACCAGATTGCGGTACCTTATGTGCAGTTCTATCTCCAGCGTGGTGTCCTCCATAGGATTCAGAGTGACACTTGCATAGGATCTGTTCCAGTTCATGCTCAGGTACACAAGTCTAATAACACCATCTACTCCTTTATAAAGGTGTGGGTCATCCCAGAAGTAATGTCTTAAATCATAAAAGAACGTTTTCTTTTACTAGTATGTGAAACTAGGTGGTATAAATTTAGCAACAATGTAATTAGCATAATCAGCATACCAAGGAGCAGTACGAGAAGCATTAATGACCGCTAATTGTTCATCAGGAAAGCTATTATTAATAGGCAATGGGTCATCAAGAACATTCTCTAACCTAGACAAGTTATCTGCAACAGGGTTCTCAGCTCCCTTTCTATCAATAATATGCAAATCAAATTCTTGGAGCAAGAGAACCCATCTAATGAGTCTAGGCTTAGCATCTTTCTTTTCCATAAGATATTTAATAGCAGCATGATCAATGTGAATAGTAACTTTGGAATCAACAATATAAGGTCTAAACTGATCACATGCAAACATAACTGCTAAGAATTCTTTTTCTTTAGTAGCATAATTTCTCTGGGCAGTATCAAGAGTCTTACTAGCATACTGGATAGCATTCAGTTTCTTATCAACTCTTTGCCCTAGAACAGCATCTACAGCATAATCACTAGCATCACACATAATTTCAAAGGGTAAATTCCAATCAGGTGGCTGAACAATAGGTGAAGTGATCAAAGCTTTCTTAATTATTTCAAATGCTTCTACACAATCATCATAAAAGACAAAAGGAATATCTTTTTGCAATAAATTAGTCAGAGGCCTAGAGATTTTAGAAAAGTCCTTAATGAACCTCCTATAAAAACCCGCATGACCAAGGAAACCTCTTATACCTTTTATGTCCTTGGGGCATGGCGTCTTTTCAATAGCATCAACCTTAGCCTTATCAACTTCAATACCTCTCTCGGAAATCTTATGCCCTAAGACAATGCCTTCATTAACCATAAAGTGGCACTTTTCCCAATTCAACACGAGGCTAGTGTCTTCACATCTCTGCAAAACTCGATCAAGGTTTCTCAAGCAATCATCAAAAGAGGATCCATAGACGGAGAAATCATCCATGAATACCTCACAAATCTTTTCACAAAAGTCAGAGAATATAGCCATCATGCATCTTTGAAAGGTAGCAGGTGCATTATATAAACCAAAAGGCATACGTCTATAAGAAAAAGTACCAAAAGGGCAAGTAAAAGTAGTTTTTGATTGATCCCCCGCTGACACAGGTATTTGAGAGAAACCAGAATAACCATCTAGAAAGCAGAAATGTGTGTGTTTGGATAGTCTTTCTAGCATTTGATCAATAAAAGGTAAAAGGTAATAATCTTTCTTAGTAGCTTTATTTAATTTACGGAAATTACAATCCTATAACCTGTAATAATCCTTTGCGGGATCAATCCATCTTTATCATTAGGAACGACGGTAATACCTCCCTTTTTGGGAACACAATGGACATGGCTTACCCAATCACTATCAGCAGCGGGATAAATTATACCTGCCTCAAGGAGCTTTAGTATCTCCTTTCTTAGCACTTCTTTCATTTTGGGATTCAGTCGTCGTTGAGGATCTCTAATCGGTTTGGCATCTTTCTCCACATTTATTTTGTGTTGACATAGAGTGGGACTAATGCCCTTAAGACCATCCAGAGTATATCCAATAGCAGCACGGTGCTTCTTCAGAGTTTTCAATAATCTTTCTTCTTCTTGTTCTGAAAGGTTAGCACTAATAATAACAGGATATATTTTCTTTTCATCAAGATAAGCATACTTAAGATTATCAGGTAATGGTTTGAGTTCAAACACGGGATCACCCTTGGGTGGAGGGGGATCCTGAAGAACTTCAACGGGAAGGTTATGTTTCAACATAGGTTCCTGTTTAAGGAACACTTCATCTATTTCCCTTCTTTCCTTCATAAACATATCATTTTCATGGTCAAACAAGTATTGTTCTAACGGATCAGTAGGAGGCACGACAATAGAAGCAAGAACAATAATGTCATCCTTACTAGGTGATTCTCTATCACGAGGTTGTCTATGAAACTTAGCAAAATTAAACTCATGTTTCATATCCCCTAAGTCAATTTCAACAACATCCTTTTCGCAATCAATCTTAGCACTAACAGTGTTCAAGAAGGGTCTACCAAAAATAATGGGACAAAAATCATCTAGTGGGGAACCAAGAACAAGAAAATCAGCAGGATATTTGACCTTCCCACACAAGACTTCGACATCTCTGACAATCCCAACTGGTTTAATAGTGTCCCTATTAGCAAGCTTAATGGTGACATCAATATCTTCTAATTCAACAGGTGTAATGTCGTGCATAATTTCTTTATATAAATCATAGGGTATTGCACTAGCACTAGCACCCATATCACATAAACCATGATAACAATGATATCCTATTTTAACAGAAATAACAGGCATGCCTACAACAGGTCTATGTATCTTAGTATCAGGTCTAGCAATATTAGCAGTCTCACCACAGAAATAAATAACATGCCCGTCTAAATCATTATCCAAGAGATCTTTAACCATAGCAATACTAGGTTCAACTTTGGTTTGCTCAACAGGTGTATAAGTCCTAGTATTACTCTTACGAACAACAGTTGAAGTTTTAGCATGATCCTTTATCCTAACAGGAAAAGGAGGTTTCTCAACATAAGTAGTAGGAACAATAGGATCACTATAAGTGACAACCTTTTCTTCAATTGTAATAGGTGCAACTACTTTTACTTCAATGGGAGGATTATATTTAAACCACTTCTCCTTAGGGAGATCAACGTGAGTAGCAAAAGATTCACAGAAAGAAGCTACTATCTCAGAGTCAAGTCCATATTTAGCGCTAAATCCACGAAAAGCATCGGTATCCATAAAAGATTTAACACAATCAAACTTAGGTGTCATACCTGACTCCTTACCATCGTCGGAACCCCAATCTTCAGAATTGTGTTTAATTATTTCTAATAAGTTCCATTTGAATTCAATAGTCTTCAGCATATAAGAACCAGCACAGGAAGTATCGAGCATGTTGCGATCATTGAGAGAAAGCCGAGCATAAATTTTTTGAATAATCATTTCTCTAGAGAGCTCATGATTGGGGCATGAATATAACATTGACTTAAGCCTCCCCCAATCTTGAGCGATGCTTTCTCCTTCGCGAGGCCAGAGATTAAATATGTAATTACGATCATGATGAACAAGATGCATAGGATAGAACTTCTGGTGAAATTCCAACTTCAATCGTTTATAATTCCAAGATCCAGTATCATCACATAGCCTATACCATGTCAATGCATCTCCCTTCAAAGATAAAGGGAATACCTTCCTTTTGACAACATCATTGGGAATACCTGCAAGCTTAAATAATCCACAGACTTCATCCACAAAGATAATGTGTAAATCAGGATGCAATGTTCCATCTCCTGCAAATGGATTAACTAGCAGTTTCTCTATCATACCCGAAGGAATCTCAAAGTAAATATTTTCAGTAGGTTCAGTAGGTTGAGGAGCAACTCTTTGCTCTTCTGGTCGGGGTGAAGATACCCCGAACAAGCCCCTCAAAGGATTAGTTTCCATAGTAACAAGTAACAGAAAATTTCAGCACACTATATAAATGTTTCCTTACCAAGTTCCACTCACCAAAAGCGCTACACTCCCCGGCAACGACGCCAGAAAAGAGTCTTGATGACCCACAAGTGTAGGGGATCTATCGTAGTCCTTTTGATAAGTAAGAGTGTCGAACCCAACGAGGAGCAGAAGGAAATGATAAGCGGTTTTCAGTAAGGTTTTCTCTGCAAGCACTGAAATTGTAGGTAACAGATAGTTTGTGATAAGATAAATTGTAACGAGTAACAAGCAATGAAAGTAAATAAAGTGCAGCAAGGTGGCCCAATCCTTTTTGTAGCAAAGGATAAGCCTGGACAATTTCTTATAATGAGAAAAGAGCTCCCGAGGACACATGGGAATTATCGTCAAGCTAGTTTTCATCATGCTCATATGATTCGCGTTCGGTACTTTGATAATTTGATATGTGGGTGGACCGGTGCTTGGGTACTGCCCTTACTTGGACAAGCATCCCACTTATGATTAACCCCTATTGCAAGCATCCGCAACTACAAATGAAGTATTAAGGTAAACCTAACCACAACATTAAACATATGGATCCAAATCAGCCCCTTACGAAGCAACGCATAAACTAGGGTTTAAGCTTCTGTCACTCTAGCAACCCATCATCTACTTATTACTTCCCAATGCCTTCCTCCAGGCCCAAATAATGGTGAAGTCTCATGTAGTCGACATTCACAAAATAGCACTAGAGGAAAGACAACATACATCTCATCAAAATATCGAACGAATACCAAATTCACATGACTACTAATAGCAAGACTTCACCCATGTCCTTAGGAACAAACGTAACTACTCACAAAGCATATTCATGTTCATAATCAGAGGAGTAATAATATGCATTAAGGATCTGAACATATGATCTTCCACCAAGTAAACCAATTAGTATCAAATACAAGGAGTAATCAACACTACTAGCAACCCATAGGTACCAATTTGTGGTTTGGATACAAGATTGGATACAAGAGATGAACTAGGGTTTTGAGAGGAGATGGTGCTGGTGAAAATGTTGATGGAGATTGACCCTGTCCCGATGGGAGTATCGTTGGTGATGACGATGGTGATGATTTCCCCCTCTCGGAGGGAAGTTTCCCCGGCAGAACAGCTCTACCGGAGCTCTAGATTGGTTCCGCCAAGGTTCCGCCTCGTGGCGGCGGAGTTTCGTCCCGTAAGCTTGCCCATGATTTTTTCCAGGGTAAAAGCCTTCATATAGCAGAAGATGGACACTGGAGGGCCACCAGGGGGCCCAGGAGACAAGGGGGCGCGCCCAGTAGGGGTGGGCGCGCCCCCCACCCTCCTGACCAGGGTGTGGGCCACCTGAGGTGTTTCTTCTGCTCAATAATTCTTATTAATTCCAAAAATAAGTTTGGTGGAGTTTCAGGACTTTTGGAGCAGTGCAGAATAGGTTTCCAATGTTTGCACCTTTTCCAGCTAGAATTCCAACTGCCGGCATCCCCCCTCTTCATGGTAAACCTTGTAAAATAAGAGAGAATATCCATAAGTATTATATATAATGTGTAATAACAGCCCACAATGCAATAAATATTGATATAAAAGCATGATGCAAAATGGATGTATCAATGGTCTCCTCCGTTATGGAGGATGACATCATGAAACTTCGGGAAGGCGGATACCTGGCTGCAAACATCGCGTACCGGCTTCCGGCCGAAGGGCAGATCATCCCTACCCCGAAACCCCAGGAAAGGGTAGTGTTCCTCTCACTTTGTCCGCGGACTGGGATTCCCCCTCCACCCGTTCGTCAGCTGGCTAATGTGCTACTACGTGCTAGACTTCCATGATCTAGCCCCCAACTTCATCCTCAACATCTTGGCGTTTATCGTCGTGTGCGAGGCCTTCCTCTGCATCACGCCCCACTTCGGCCTATGGCTGAAGATCTTCAATGTGAAGCCAAAGGTGGTGGGCGGCCAGCAAGCGGAGTGCGGGGGCGCCATGGTGGGCTAGATGCCCAATGTCACCTGGCCCGAAGGCTCCTTTGTGGAGACCGTGAAGGGGTGGCAATTGGGGTGGTTCTACATCACCGAGCCGCGTGACACCAACTGGGCGACGACCCCCGAATTTCGATCCGGCGTCCCCATGCGGCTTACCTCCTGGAAAGAGAAGGGCTTAGCCTGGGGCTCAGCGGTGGAGCTGACCAGACTCCAGACCTGCGTCCAAACTATGATAGGCAAGAAAATCAAGCTTTTCAATGTGGTCCAGGTCATGCTCATCGCTAGATCCTTCCGTGTCAGAGACGGGCTTACAGTCTATGGGAGTTCAACATGGCCGAACACCAGATGCTGCGAGAGCTCTTCGACAACGCACGAAGACGTCTGGAAGGTGCTCTTCAAGGCCACCGAGGTTCCCCCACCCATAACCGAAGATCGCGGACTCAGCGCAAAACGCCAAGCCCATCCGGTGAGTTTTTAGATCTTGCAAGATGTGCCTTTTACCAGCATATCCTTGGGAGGAAACTAAGCCTCCATGCCGATTTAATCAAGACTGGGTAACGATAGCGGAGCGGATTGACTGTCCGGCTCCACTACCCGAAGATCAAGCATCGCCTCTCTTAACGAAGATGTTGTTTCCGGTGCCCTATGAGGTGCCGGAGAATAAGGCCAAGAAGAAGGCCAAGAAGAAGACCGCCGGGACCAGGAAAGGTCTCCGGCGCAAGGTGGCATCGAACGTGATGTCCGAAGACACCGAGGAGCACTCCTCCAATGAAGACGAGGAAGAGGAAGAGGAAATCCCTCCCCCCCCCAACCGGGGGGGGGGGGAGAAGAAGAGGAAATGCCCCCCCCCCCCCCCCCGCAACCACGGGGGAGAAGAAGAGGAAGGCCGCCCCGTCTGGGGAGGCAGAAGCGTCCAAGAAGGGTAAAACCTTCCTTCCGGACCATTCCACCACCGCCACCTACAGCGGCGAGGAGTGGGAGCCCAGGGACAAGCCCCTGGCTAAGTCGTAAGTATCCGAACACTATAATACTTCCGATATGTTTTACTTTATTGCTTCTTATCACGCCGAACATGCATATGTAGTCCGGCCAAATCCCACATCGATGTATCTTCTTCGGATGGGTCTCTAGGCCCGTCGGCGATGAACAATGATTCACTCCCGACAGCCTCCTCCCCCAGGCCCGCGGACGACACCGAGGTGTTGTCTTAGAGGATACCGGACCAAGGGGAGACAGTTCTGGAGACGCCCCTAGGCGAAATCCCAGTCGTCGGGCACATGGGGGGGAAGACCCCCATGGACTATGATAACGAGGGCGGCAGCAAGTTTGGCCCCCAGCCGGATACAGCTCCAGAACCCCCAGTGGTTCCAAATTCAGGCAGGCATCCTCTCTCTAAGGGGGGCGAGTCGCCTCTACCGATGACCTCTGTCCATCCAGAGGCATCAGACAACTCGCTGGAAGCCCTTCGCGGCGCTTCCATTGATGAAGAGCACCGTACCATTATGAGTACGGTGATTGAGAAGGTCCGGTCCGCCAAAAGAGGATTGACCAAAGCCTGTGCCAGCCTCCTAACATGCTTTGAGGTAAGTAGAAAATATCACGGTATAGACAGTAGCCCCTGATGCTCTATTTGGTGTTCGGAAAGAAAGGCCGAACACAGGATCAAATAACATCCGCAGGAGTCTAACAGAAGATGTCTATGTGAATAAGCAGGCGTCGCTGCTGGCTGCTGCCGCTCATACTGCGGTTCGGACTGAAGCGGGACCTAGAGCGGACGGAGGGAGAGCTCGGCCTCGTGAAGAGGAAACTCGAGGAAAACAAAGGTACACAATACCCCGTCTGTATATTTATAAAGGAAAAATGGTTTCTGCTAATAGAAGCGTCATGAATTTTAATAGTGGCCACGACTGAAGTGGTGGCCCTTAAGAAGGCGCTGACCGAGGCCGAAGACAAAGCGGCCAAGGAACACGCCGAGCGCGAGAAGCAAGAGGCTCGGGTCAATGAGGTCCAGCAAGAGCTCCAGGATTTCGTCCAGAAATACGAGTCCTTGGAGCATGACTCTAAGACTCAAGAGTCCAAGCTTGGTAAGGCCCTCCAGAGCATGCAAGACGCCAAATTCGAAGCCCAAAAGGCCCTCCAGGAGATTCAGGCGGTCAAGAAGATTGCGGCGGGTAAGGCATTCATTATGCAAAGCAAGCATGTGAAGGAGACTTTGCTTTTACTTACCCGAATTTGGATCTCTCCAGGAGTGTCCACAGATCTACAATGAGCATATCTGATACCGCAGAGTTCTTCCGAGCCGAAGAGGTGAGCTCGTCGGAGATGTTGTTCTGGTCTCAGTATCTTGGGACAAAACATTCGATGCCCTTGAGCGACCAGCTGAAGCAATTGGTCGAACTGCACAAGGCGGCCGAGCTAGCCATGAAGGACCTCATAGTCCGGCTGTGGCTTGCCGAGCCTTTGCCCAGTAGCTACTTTGGCCTCATGAAGCGGCTTGTAAGTGCCTACCCGTGGCTTAAAGTCATAAAGCGGTCAGTTTGCATTGAAGGTGCGCGCATGGCCTTCACCCGCGCGAAAGTGCACTGGGCGAAGATGGATGCCGAGAAGCTGATGACGGAGGGGCCACCAAAGGGCAAGGAGCACCGCCACCCCGAAAAGTATTATGACAGTGTCCTGAAGGGCTCCCGCCTTGTGGCGGAGCAATGTGCTAAGGATGTAATCTTTGAATGAATGTACTCATTTTATCCTGTAATATGAAAACTAGTTCATTTGCGCAATATAATGCTTGTTGATTTAAAATGTTACCTTCTGTGCGGCCGCTTACAAAATCTGAGAGTTGCCAGTCGTCGGCTTCTGCCCCCATGTAACTAGCACAGGGGTGTTTGGGCTATATCTAAACACTCTTTATCCAAAATTTTGGTCCTTTAAGGAGGTGTTTAGCGCAACGAACAAGGCAATCGGACTATACAACTTTATCACCCTCACTTAGCCATAGAAGTTCTATAATTTTAAATTTTGGCGTAGCCCCTGGTATTCGGAAGGCCAAATTTGGGGCGCTATACACGCCTAAATCGGACAAAGACCGATTCCTCGCCCAAAGCCGAAAAAATCTTTAAGGATTTGAAACCTCTCGAACAGCGACCAGCTCTCGCCGCATCATGACAGTCAATTTTCGGCTTTCTCTACTGAGGTGCTCGTCCGGAAGAACCAGGACACAATCACAGTAGTTCTCCCTGTGCCACCTTAGCCGATATAGCGGAACGTAAGGCAGCAAAACATGGGAGCAGGGCAACCCAACTATTGACCCAAGACATGATTCGGAGCTGATGCGTATAATGCTATAAGTTCGGCGTGCGGCACTGTCGAAAGTGTTCGGACTTTTCTCGCCGTGTTATGGGGTACACTGAAGCCCCTTGTGAACTGAACGTACCAAAATGTACGGGTGCAATTTGCAATAAATAAATAGTCAAGGAAAAAGAAAATGTAATAATAAGCTGACGATGTACATTGTTTTCCATTGTTTATTTGAATGATACGTCTAGGCGCATGTATACAAGTAATGCGATAAGCAAAATAGGACTATTTTACATGTCCTAACCAAGAGCAAGCTGCGTGTGGGTATGTAAAACAGGTATAGCAATCGTTATCACAGACCACCTGGGGATTCCCTTGTACGTCAAAGCTCCTTGCCTCCTTGGTGTTTCCGTCCCGTGATGGGTCCAATAATGAGGTTATCGGGAGAGTCTCAAGAAGACAGGGACCTGAAAGAAAGAAAAGGGTGAAGGTATACGGATCCTGGGGCGGTTGAGCCGCATTGTGGACCGCATTGTAGCTGTGCCTCCGCCTATGCCCATGGTATTTTAAATGCGCAATTATGTACGCGCGGTGAAAATTTCACCGCTTGACTGGGACTAGGACGGAGGCTGAATTGTTAGGCAAGCTCTGGACGTGCCGGACGATCCTATTGCAGAGTACTTCGGACTCGCTTGATGGTGTCCGGGGCTTTATTGCCGAGTTAGAGGTCTGCCTAAGGAGGTTGCTCTATACTTCTGCTGCAAGGGCCGCGGTGTGCTCCTCCGTACAGAGGGAGCGTTCTATGTTTCCATTGACTGTTATGACTCCGCGAGGTCCGGGCATCTTGAGCTTGAGGTATGCATAGTGCGGCACCGCATTGAATCTGGCGAATGCGGTTCGTCCGACCAGTGCGTGATAGCCACTGTGGAAGGGGACGATATCGCAGATTAACTCCTCGCTTCGGAAGTTGTCCGGAGATCCGAAGACTACCTCCATTGTGATTGAGCCCGTGTAACAGGCCTCTACATCTGGTATGACACCTTTAAAGGTGGTTTTGGTGGGTTTGATCCTTGAGGGATCGATGCCCATTTTGCACACTGTATCCTGATAGAGCAGGTTCAGGCTGCTGCCACCGTCCATGAGGACTCGTGTGAAGTGGAATCCGTCAATGATAGGGTCAAGGACCAGTACGGCCGAACCGCCATGACAGATACTGGTCGATCGTCCCTGCGATCGAAGGTGATCGGACAGGAAGACTGTTGATGATGTTATGTACCTAGGGTAGGGTCATGGGCCTATCTAGCATACCATACCCAAGGACATCCTTAGACGAAGCTACCTTCCAGTCGACTAAGAGGGACTCCACTCGAATGGCTAGAAGACACTCGACGAACTTAAAGACACTCGACCATGAAGACTCACTCAACCACCAGGAGTTCAGGATCTACTCTGTATCAAAATGGTCTATAATTAAGTAGTCTTAATGGTCATGATGACACTTTATGTAGGGCGTTACTAGTAACGCCCGGCCTTAATGTACTTTAACCCTCTGCTACGTGGGTTGGCTGGGGTCCTGGCATCCTCTATATAAGCCACCCCCTCCACTGGTAGAAGGGTTCGCACCCCTGTAACTCATATACCCATAAACCAGTCGACCGCCTCCGGGCTCCGAGACGTAGGGCTATTACTTCCTCAGAGAAGGGCCTGAACTCGTTAAACACTCGTGTGTACAACTACTGCATAGCTAGGATCTTGCCTCTCCATACCTACCCCCCATTATACTGTCAGACTTAGAACCACGACAGTTGGCGCCCACCGTGGGGCAGGTGTCTTAGCGACTTTTTGGAGAAGTTGCAATTTGTCCGATTGCCTTCATCATGGTTTCCGGCGGAGCTCTGGTCGAGGGCCACGAGATCCATCTCGGTGCGCTCGCTTTCATCGCCGACGACTCCGCTTGGCTCCAGGAGGCACCACTCGACATCGACGCGCTCCCCGTCCGCGGAGCAACGCACTTTCGGGCGTGTGTCCGCGGCGTCCTGCTGCGGCAGCCGTCGACCCCATACCGGTCGACTCATGTGCCGTCCTCCCTCCCTGTCTCCCGCCAGCGCAAGCGCTCCGGTCGGTCGAGGCTCCAGCGAGGGGTGAGACACGCGGTGGCTCGCCAATCGGCCACCACCCAAGTCGCGACAATTGAGCCCGACAAATCTCTCTACGGCCTGTTCGACTGGCTCCGTAGAGACTGCATCTGAGTGCGATAGCAGTGATCCAGTGGCAGATGTCCTGATGGTCAACGGGCCTTGTAGCCCTCCCGGTTTCCCCCGCAACGACGGGATGGACGATGGAGGCGATCCCGCTCAGGCCCACGAAGAGTATCAGCCCGAGCCACTCACTTCTCAGCAGAGGGAAGAACTTCGCCGCCGGAACATGGATGCCCTGCATACTCCCATTGCAGGAGAAACCCCTGAGGCTCGTGCCCTGGAAGAGGCGCGTTTGGCCAACCTGGCTGAACACACTCGACTGGAGAACCTCCAGCGAGCACTCGACGAGTGTGCGCGTCAGCGAGCACCCGACTCCCGCCGATGTCAGCTCTTTCCGCAACTGACTCAGGTATATCGAACCCCGATTCAAAATTTGGCAGCTGCAGCCCGTATAGCGGAGTCAATTCAGCCCTCTCAGTCGGAGGCTGGAAGAGGCTTGATGCAGATTAGAGATTTGCTCCGGGCGGCAGGAGATCAGAATTCAGTTGTGTCGCAGTCGTGCAACAGGATTCACAGTCGATCCGTTGCTGCAAATACTGTTCAGTCGGCTCACAGCCCAAGGTCGCCTCCGAGGCGAGTGGGACGTGAAGGCCGGCGAGACCACTATGGTGATCGTTTTTATCGTGATGATAGGCGTCGAGTGCCCACTCCTCCCCCGAGAAGTGGGTCTAACGCCCATCGGCAGCAAGATGACAGGCGCCAGCTCAGTGTTGGGCGGAGAGCTCCAGTCGACCCGAGAGAGCCGGGCTTTGACGCGAGATCCATCATCGTGCAAGGTTTGGTCGACCGGAACAGAGCTCATAGAGGTGGCCATGACAGAGATGTGCCCACAAGCAGCCGAGTCCACGTTTCAAGTCCAGAATGCTTTAGCAGAGCCATCAGAGCCGCAGTGATACCCCCCAACTTCAGGATGACGACTGGAGTGAGTAAGTTCACCGGAGAGTCTAAGCTTGAAACTTGGCTTGAAGACTACCGAGTGGCTGTACAAATTGGGGGCGGTAATGATGAGGTGGCCATGAAGCATTTGCCACTTATGCTAGAGGGTTCGGCCAGGGCGTGGTTGAATCAGTTAGCTCCTAGCAGCATTTACACCTGGGAAGATCTTTCCCGAGTGTTCGTCAGGACGTTCGAGGGAACTTGCAAGCGACCGGCCGGATTGACAGAGCTGCAAGTTTGCGTACAAAAGTCGAGTGAAACATTGAGAGATTACATCCAGAGAGGGATCACTCTGCATCATACTGTAGAGAATGTGTCAGACCATCAAGCGGTCTGCGCCTTCAAGGATGGTGTCAAGAACAGAGAGTTGAGCCTGAAGTTTGGTCGAACTGGAGATATGACCCTGAGTCGGATGATGGAAATAGCCACCAAGTACGCCAATGGCGAAGAAGAGGACCGACTCCGGAGTGGCAAGTACAAGCCGAGTCAGTCGGAGAAAGGAAACTCCAGTCGGAAGCAGAAGCGGAAGGCCGAGCCAGCTGCTCCTGGAGAGGCTCTGGCCGTGACTCAGGGCAAATTCAAAGGGAAGCCCAAAGGATCTTGGAACCCCAAGAAGGTAAAAGATAAGGAAGGTAATGACGTGATGGATCTACCGTGTCATATCCACACGAAGAAAGACGAAGAGGGTAACTTCATCTACCCAAAGCATACCACTCGCCAGTGCCGGCTCTTAATCCAGCAGTTTCAAGGAAAACAGCCGAAGGACAAAGAGAAGGAGTCGGACAAGGCTGAGGACAAGGAGGACAGTGATGGAGAGTACCCTCATGTCAACTCCACTCTGATGATTTTTGCTGATGTAGAGAGCAAAAGTCGACTGAAAGTGATCAACCGTGAGGTCAATATGGTCGCCCCGGCGACACCAAGCTATCTGAGATGGTCGCAAACTCCCATTACTTTCGACCAGTCTGATCACCCTACTCACATTGCCACCCCTGGGAGGCAAGCGCTGGTGGTCGACCCAGTCGTCGAAGGCACTCGACTGACGAAGGTATTGATGGATGGCGGCAGTGGATTGAATATACTGTATGCAGAGACGCTCAAGGGAATGGGCATTCCGATGTCCAGGCTCAGTTCCAGCAACATGAGTTTTCACGGAGTCATCCCTGGAAAGAAGGCTGAGTCACTCGGCCAAATAGCTCTGGATGTAGTGTTCGGCGACTCGAAGCATTTCCGCAAAGAGAAGCTGACATTTGAAGTCGTGGATTTCCGAAGCGCCTACCACGCTATTTTGGGAAGACCAGCCTATGCCCGCTTCATGGCTCGACCATGTTATGTGTACCTCAAATTAAAGATGCCTGGCCCCAAAGGCGTGATCACTATCACTGGCAGCCGGAAGAAGGCAGAAGAGTGTTTCCAGAAAGGCTCAAAGATTGCGGATGACCAGATAACAGTGGTAGAGCTGGAGGAATACAAGAAGAATGCAGATCCGAGTGATTTGCTGCGGGCCAAGAAGCCCGCCACAGAGTCAGCATTTCAGTCGTCTGGGGAGACGAAGCCAGTTCATATCCACCCGACTGACCCCAATGCAGCTCCGACCCATATTTCCACAACACTCGACTCTAAATAGGAAGAAGCGCTCATCCAGTTCCTCCGTGAGAACTGGGACATCTTTGCATGGAAGCCAGCTGACATGCCGGGTGTTCCCAGGGGGCTGGCTGAGCATCGCCTTAGAGTCGACTCAAAAGCGAAACCTGTTAAAGAACATCTTCGACGGTCCGCCGTTCAGAAGAAAAAAGCCATTGGCGAGGAGGTGGCTCGACTCCTTGCAGCAGAGTTTATCCGAGAGATATACCACTCCGAGTGGCTCGCCAATGTCGTCATGGTTCCCAAGAAGGACAACTCACTTCGCATGTGCATTGATTTCAAACATATCAATCGGGCCTGCCCGAAAGATCATTTTCCTCTCCCTCGCATCGACCAAATTGTCGACTCGACCGCAGGGTGCGAGAGATTGTCTTTTTTAGACGCTTATTCCGGGTATCATCAGATCCGTCTGTATGGACCTGACGAAATCAAAACAGCTTTCATCACTCCATTCGGGTGCTTCTGCTATATCACCATGCCATTCGGCCTCAAGAATGCCGGAGCCACGTTCATGAGAATGATTCAAAAGTGTTTACTCACTCAAATCAGTCGGAATGTGGAAGCGTACATGGATGATATCGTGGTCAAGTCGCGAAAGGGTTCCGACCTATTGACTGACCTAGCTGAAACATTTGCCAATCTCAGAAGGTATGATATCAAGCTCAATCCATCGAAGTGCACATTCGGAGTACCTGGCGGAAAGTTACTCGGTTTTCTCGTTTCAGAACGAGGAATCGATGCTAACCCAGAAAAAGTTGGCACCATACTCCGAATGAAACGCCCTGTGCGTGTGCACGACGTCCAGAAGCTTACTGGATGCTTGGCCGCTTTAAGTCGATTCATCTCTCGCCTCGGTGAAAAGGCATTGCCCCTTTACCGACTGATGAAGAAGGCAGACAAGTTCGAGTGGACTCCAGAAGCTGATGCAGCGTTTGCCGAGTTAAAAACTCTGCTCTCCACCCAGCCGGTGCTTGCTGCTCCAATCAGCAAAGAGCCTCTGTTGCTTTATATTGCAGCCACAGGACAAGTCGTCAGTACAGTACTTACGGTCGAGCGGGAAGAAGAAGGGAAAGCCTTCAAAGTTCAGCGCCCAGTGTATTATCTCTCTGAAGTTTTGACCCCATCGAAGCAAAGATATCCTCATTATCAGAAGCTGTATATGGGATCTACATGACCATGAAGAAGGTTGCTCATTATTTCTCTGATCATGACATTACAGTCGTCAGCGACGCACCATTGTCAGAGATTCTGCACAACAGAGATGCAACTGGTCGAGTGGCTAAATGGGCGATTGAACTCCTTCCCCTTGATGTCAAATTCGAGGCAAAGAAAGCCATTAAGTCCCAGGCTATAGCAGATTTCCTTGCCGAGTGGATTGAGCAACAGCAGCCGACTCAAGTTCACTCGGAGCATTGGACCATGTTCTTTGATGGCTCTAAGATGTTAAATGGTTCTGGTGCTGGGGTTGTTTTGGTTTCCCCCCGAGGAGACAAGCTCAGATATGTGCTCCAGATCCACTTTGATTCCTCCAACAATGAAGCAGAATATGAAGCACTCTTGTATGGGTTGCGCATGGCCATTTCACTCGGCGTCCGTCGCCTTATGGTCTATGGCGATTCAGATTTGGTGGTCAATCAGGTGATGAAGGAGTGGGACGTTAGAAGCCCAGCCATGACTGGATACTGCAATGCAGTGAGGAAGCTCGAAAAGAAGTTCGAAGGGTTAGAGCTCCACCACATACCCCGACTGAAAAATCAAGCAGCTGACGATCTGGCGAAGATAGGATCCAAGAGAGAAGCCATCCCCAGTGATGTGTTCTTGGAGCATATCCACACTCCGTCAGTCGTAGAAGATCCTTTTACCGATGAAGCTCCGCAACCTAAGAGTGTTACGGATCCGACTGAGGTTGAAGTCCCAGCAGTGGTCGACCTGATCATGGAAGTTTTAGTGATCACTCCCGATTGGACAGTACCATATATCGCGTATATCTTGAGGAAAGAACTCCCGGAGGACGAAGAAGAGGCTCGACAGATCGTCCGCCGATCTAAGGCCTTTACCGTGATAAGGGACAGTTGTACAGAGAAAGCGCGACTGGAGTTGGTCAGAAATGCATAACACCGGAGGAAGGTCGAATAATCCTTGATGACATCCACTCGGGGACCTGTGGCCATCATGCGTCCTCTCGGACCATCGTGGCCAAAGCATACCGAGCCGGATTTTATTGGCCAAGAGCGAATGAAATGGCGAAGGAGATAGTCGACAAGTGCGAGGGATGTCAATTTTACTCCAATATGTCACACAAGCCCGCGTCAGCTTTGAAGACTATACCACTCGTCTGGCCCTTTGCAGTATGGGGTTTGGATATGGTCGGTCCTTTGAGAACAGGCAGAAGCGGTTTTACCCATGTGCTGGTAGCAGTCGACAAGTTCACTAAGTGGATCGAAGCTAAACCCATCAAGAACCTCGATGCCGGTACTGCTATCAGCTTCATCAGAGAATTAATATTCAGATATGGAGTCCCGCACAGCATCATCACTGACAACGGGTCAAACTTCGATTCCGAAGAGTTCAGAGCTTTCTGCACGTCTCAAGGCACACGAGTCGACTATGCTTCAGTCGCTCATCCACAGTCGAATGGACAGGCAGAACGAGCCAACGGTTTGATTCTCAAAGGGTTGAAACCCCGTTTGATGCGTGATCTTAAGCATGCGGCTGGTGCATGGGTCGACGAACTTCCCTCGGTGCTTTGGGGGTTAAGGACCACGCCCAACCAGTTGACTGGAAGAACTCCATTCTTCTTGGTCTACGGAGCTGAAGCGGTCTTGCCGAGTGACCTTCTCCACAATGCTCCCCGGGTCGAGCTCTACACCGAAGCTGAAGCAGAACAAGCGCGGCAGGATGCAGTCGACCTTTTAGAGGAAGAAAGGGAGATGGCTCTGATCAGATCGACCATTTACCAACAAGACTTGCGTCGCTTCCACGCCAAAAACGTGAAGAGTCGAGCCTTCCAGGAAGGAGATTTAGTTCTCCGAGTGGATCAGCAGAAACCACACAAGCTTGCTCCTTCTTGGGAAGGTCCCTTCATCGTCACCAAGGTTCTCCACAATGGAGCATACCGTCTTTACAATGTCGAGCATCAGATCGACGAGCCCCGAGCTTGGAACGCGGAGCTTCTCCGCCCCTTTTACACTTAAGTATTCACTCGGATGAGTTGTAATAAAAGTACTTCTGTAGTTTATTTATCAAAGACAAGAGCTTTATAATTTTCCCAGTAATCGTTATTTCTTTTGTCCACACAAAACAATCCCCCAGTGGGTGGCTTGGCTGCGAATCCGATTCGCCCAAGTCTGTAAAAAAAATCCTAACCGAGTGGTGAGCCAGTCTCCCACACGAAGGCTTAGCTGCGAAATCCGTTTCGCCTAAGATAAACAAAATCCTACCGAGTGGTAAGCCAGCCTTCCACTCGGAGGCTTAGCTACAGTCCAAGTACTCGCCTAAGATAAACAAAATCCTACCGAGTGGTAAGCCAGCCTTCCACTCGGAGGCTTAGCTGCAGTCCAAGTACTCGCCTAAGATAAACAAAATCCTGTCGAGTGGTAAGCCAGCCTTCCACTCGGAGGCTTAGCTGCAGTCCAAGTACTCGCCTAAGATAAAAAAAATCCTACCGAGTGGAAAGCCAACCTTCCACTCGGAGGCTTAGCTGCAGCATTGCGCTCGCCTAAGTACAAATACAACGTGTGCTCTGCAAGGAGGACGAGGTGCAGGTCGACTGCTACCCTCTCCTTCCGAGCTACGCCACAAGTACAACATGCGCTCTGCAAGGAGGATGAGGTGCAGGTCGACTGCTACCCTCTCCTTTCGAGCTACGCCACAAGTACAACATGCGCTCTGCAAGGAGGACGAGGTGCAGGTCGACTGCTACCCTCTCCTTCCGAGCTGCGCCACAAACACAACGTGCGCTTTGCAAGGAAGACGAGGTGCAGGTCGACTGCTACCCTCTCCTTCCGAGCTACGCCACCAATACAAAATCCTACCGAGTGGAGAGCAGACCTCTCACTCAGGGGCTTAGCTGCAGCCCAGTGCTCGCCTAAGTATCTGAAATCCTGCCGAGTGGAGAGCAAACCTCCCACTCGGGGGCTTAGCTGCAGCCCAGTGCTCGCCTAAGTATCTAAAAATCCTACCGAGTGGAGAGCAGACCTCCCACTCGGGGGCTTAGCTGCAGCCCAGTGCTCGCCTAAGTATCTGAAATCCTACCGAGTGGAGAGCAGACCTCCCACTCGGGGGCTTAGCTGCAGCCCAGTGCTCGCCTAAGTATCTAAAATCCTACCGAGTGGAGAGCAAACCTCCCACTCGGGGGCTTAGCTGCAGCCTAGTGCTCGCCTAAGTATCTAAAAATCCTGCCGAGTGGAGAGCAAAGCTCCCACTCGGGGGCTTAGCTGCAGCCCAGTGCTCGCCTAAGTATCTAAAAATCATGCCGAGTGGAGAGCAAACCTCCCACTCGGGGGCTTAGCTGCAGCCCAGTGCTCGCCTAAGTATCTAAAAAATCCTACCGAGTGGAGAGCAGACCTCTCACTCGGGGGCTTAGCTGCAGCCCAGTGCTCGCCTAAGTATCTAAAAATCCTGCCGAGTGGAGAGCAGACCTCCCACTCGGGGGCTTAGCTGCAGCCCAGTGCTCACCTAAGAGCAAGTCGATTGCAATGAGTGCTTCGCTTTAACCTGCAAAAGACACCTCAAACCGAATGCAAACATATTCAACGATTGAATCCAAGTTCGGATAACACCTAACGGAACCGAAAGTGCTCAGGCGCTAGGCCTGTTAAGGTTTGTCGGTTACAAAACTCACTTGGCATACCGAGGCAAATTTAAAGTATCAATCTCAGAAGTTTTTTACCCCTCTTGTGGAGGGCTGGAAGGCGCAACAAACTCGTCCAGGTCGATTCCATCTGCAATTCGAGTGGCGGTAGCAATGAAGGTCTCCATGAAGGATCGGAAATCGTGCTTCTTGGTATTAGCCACCCTAAGAGCCACCAGCTTGTCCTCTCGTGCATCCTTGCAGTGAACACGGACCAGGGACAGGGCAACATCCACACCGCACCTGGCCGAAGACTTCTTCCACTCCTGCACTCGACTTGGGACCTCGTTCAGTCGAGTCATCAAAGACTCGAGGTCGTTCTGGAGCGTCTCTCTTGGCCAGAGTGTTGTGTCGATGCGAGAAGTTGCGACCTTCAGCCTTGCGAGATAGTCGATGAGAACAGCAACACAAGATTCAAGCCGGAGCACATTCATGGCGACTTCATCTTTCACGGGAGAGTTGATGGGGTCCAGGTTTACTTCCAGTCGACCAGTCTCCTCTTCAAAGTTCTGGCAAAATTCTGCAAGCACAACCACCGAGTCAAGACAACAGTCGGAGGTTACAGTTAAAATATTTGTTTGATACAAAAGATTACCTTCAAGCATGAGGAACAACTTCTTGGCGAGTCCACCCAGATAAGCCTCCAGATCGTTCTTCTTTCTCATCAACTCACTGGCCTTGTCATTCAGGGTGGTCTTGTCACTTTTCAGTCGACTGACCTCCTGGTTGGCAGCATCAAGAGCAGCTTTCAGATTGGTGTTTTCTTCTTCAAGCTTGGTCACTGAAGCCAGCTTCTCATCTGCAAGCTTGGTCTTCTCTAAAGCAGTTTTTTGCATCTCAGCCAAGTCAAGGTCTTGCTTCTTCAGGGCATCCCTCACTTTGTCTGCAAAGTTACAGTGAGATTAGATTCGGAAACAAGTGAGAGGCAAAGGCAGTCGTCAAAGGCCTCACCAAGCATACCTTTAGCTTCCTCCTTCGCCTTCGTCAAGTTCTCTTGGGCCAGTTTCAGATCGAGCTCGAGCTGAATGTGTTTGTTCTCCAACTCAGTATAACGAGCCGCAAGGTCACAGGATTTCTACGAAGAACCAATCGACAGATGTCAAAGACAATTCACTTCCGAGTGAGTAAGGAAAAATCATAGCGTTTCTAAGACTACGGCCGAATACAAACATTCGACCATAGTCTCGGGGACTACACCCAGTGGGTGCACTCAGCGTGCCCCCACTAGTTTCACAGTTAGAGTCGACCAGTCGACCAACAAAAAAAACGGGAGATGTTCTTCAGACTATAGTCGACTGCCAGCAGTCGACCACAGTCTCGGGGACTACACCCAGTGGGTGCACTCAGCGTGCCCCCACCGGTCTATGAATCTATTCGACCTAGTCGAGTAAGGAAAAAACTTAAGACATAAAGCCTATGGTCGACTGCCAGCAGTCGACCATAGCCTTGGGGACTACACCCAGTGGGTGCACTCAGCGTGCCCCCACTAATCCGGAATTTCAATCGACACACCCAGTGGGTGTAGGACAAACTCTAAGAATTTCAGAAAGAAGAGTTTTCAGATATCATATCCTAACAGAACAGGCAGTGACCGACTGACCTGAACATTACTCTGAAGAGCCGAACTGGCGTCATAGGCTGCCTGGCTGGCTTCTCGTATTGCCTTCACTTGCTCCATCATGACCCCCGCTTGGCGTATTGCTTCTTTAGCAGCACTAGCTTGGTCTTCTGGAACGGGGTAGGTTGAGAAAAGCGAGGGTTGAGCAGCACTCGACGACGAAGGACGAGCACTCGTCAACGGCACCGCAAAGGTTACGGTAGGCCGAGTGACATTGTCTCCCTCCACGACCAACGTCTCGGGTGCTGGCACGTCCTGAGTCGCCTTGCCAGCAGACGCCTTCTTGCTCCTCCTCTGCCTTGGTGGTTCCTCGTCGTCGTCGTCGGGAAGATCGATAACGACGTTAGATGAAGCTGCAGAAAGAATCAAAATTAGAGACAATAAGTCAATCGACTGAAAACGGCATCACAAGAGTCATACCAGGTTTTGAGGTAACAGCATCCTCCATCTCGTGGTCTTCAGCCCTGGCCGAAGTATCAGAAGTAGCAGCACTGCAGTTCCAGAAGTCAGTCGATTGGCCCATGAGTCGACCAAGAACAAGTTCATGAAACGGGGAAAACTCAAGACTACCATTACCCTGAGATAGTGGGGATCACCATCTTCATCTTCGGCAAGACCTTCGCAGGTTTCGACGGTGCCACTCGAGATTGCTTCGGAGCCTTCTCAGTCGGCGCCGGAGAAGTAGTCCGAGGGCGCTTGGTCGACTGCGTGAGCGGTTGCGACCCCCTTACCACGCTCGACCGCGGGATCATGGACAAGCTTCGAGCGTCTTTCCGAGCGAGGAGGTGCAACTTCCTCCTCCTCCTCCTCCTCTTCTTCCTCCTCACCAGAGTCATCGCCCTCATCATCGTCGTCAGCATCCGAATCCCACTCCTCCGGGCTTTCGCCCCCACTTCCTTCCTCCTCCTCAGTCGGTGTCTGCGCTCCATTGGGCATCGAGTATAACTCAGTGGTGGCCTGTCAGACAACAAAGCAAAACAAAGATCAATCGACCAATTCGCGGCAAAGCGGAATGGATAAAGAAAGATTACAACCGGAGATAAGTGGTCATACCGTGTCCAGCGTATAGGTACAGTCGAGTGGCGGGATCCTCCTAGCCCCTCGAGGGTTATCCTTGTTCCCTGTGATGGCGGCTACCCACCTCTCCAGCATGGCGTCGTCGACTACTTCTGGATGAACCCGAGTGGTGTCTTCAGTACCGCAGTACATCCACATCGGGTGGCCGCGGTACTGAAGCGGTTGGATGCGTTGCCTAAGGAAGACTTCCAGAAGATCCATGCCCGTCACTCTATCCCGAACGAGTTGGACCACATGCTCCATCAACATTTTTACTTGGGCTTTCTCCTCAGGAAGCACCTTCAGAGAAGAGGGTTTGTCCACTCGGTCCATGGAGAACGGAGGGAGACCAGTCGACTACCCCGGCGTCGACTCGTCTTGGTAGTAGAACCAAGTCGACTGCCACCCTCTGACCGACTCAGGAAGGGTCATGGCCGGGAAAGTGCTCTTATTCCTCATCTGAATCCCAAGACCACCGCACATCTGGATAACCTTAGTCCTCTCATCGTCCGGACTCGCCTTTTTCACTGTCTGTGAGCGACAGGTGAATATGTGCTTAAAGAGACCCCAGTGTGGTCGACAACCCAGGAAGTTCTCGCACATGGACACAAAGCAGCAAGATAGGCGATAGAATTGGGAGTGAAATGGTGGAGTTGCGCCCCAAAGAAATTCAGAAACCCTCGGAAGAAAACACTCGGCGGCAGAGAAAACCACGGTCTACATGAGTGGCTAGGAGAACGCACTCACCCTCCTGCGGCTGCGGTTGACACTCGGTCCCCGGAAGCCTTGCTGACCCGTGGGGGATCAGTCCCTCATTGGCCAGGTCATTGAGATCTTTCTCGGTGATGGTCGAGCGGATCCAATCCCCTTGGACCCAACCTTTTGGCAGGCGGGACCTTGACGAAGATCCGCCCCGACAGGATGGTCTCCCCTTCGCTTTCCTCGTCGCCGTCGCCTTCTTCGCGCGCTCCAAGGCCACCATCTTCTCCTTCACCATTGTCACCGGCGAAGCGCGCGAGGAGTGGATAGGCGGAGGCAAGAGCAGGCGTAGTGGGCGGATGCAAAGAGGGCAGAGAGAAGAATGGGGAGGCACTGTTCAAAAAACCCTCGCCCGACGCTTTATATAAGGACACTTCCGAGTGGCTGACGAGTAGGCCCGGGCGGTCCTGTCACATCCCGAAACAGTCGAGCACGCACGATACATGGCGAGAAAGGCGGCGCGGAAATCAAGGCGTCCACGCCTTATCCCATCTGAGTACCGCGGTCCGCCCCGCTTCGCGCGCTTCCCAAAATTCGGATCTCGTAAAATCCGCTAACAGCAGATCAATCTGTCACACGATATCTTTCCTGCGATCCGTCGCTCGGAAGTTCACTAAAGTTCAAAAGTTCACTCGACACAAGACAAGAATGGATCAAGGTGACTGAAGTAAAAGTTGACGCCAACGCCTAAAGAAAAATCGCCAATCCAAGATACGACATATTCAAAGCACGGAGAATGGGTCGGAGAAAATCATCAACTCCTTCCTCACTCGAACCTCGATCCATTCGGGGGCTAATGATGATGTTATGCACCTAGGGTAGGGTCATGGGCCTATCTAGGATACCATACCCAAGGACATCCTTAGACGAAGCTACCTTCCAGTCGACCAAGAGGGACTCCACTCGACCGGCTAGAAGACACTCGACGAACTTAAAGACACTCAACCATGAAGACTCACTCGACCACCAGGAGTTCAGGATCTACTCTGTATCAAAACGGTCTGTAATTAAGTAGTCTTAATGGTCATGATGACACTTTATGTAGGGCGCTACCAGTAACGCCCGGTCTTAATGTACTTTAACCCTCTGCTACGTGGGTTGGCTGGGGTCCTGGCGTCCTCTATATAAGCCACCCCCCTCCACTGGTAGAAGGGTTCACACCCCTGTAACTCATATACCCATAAACCAGTCGACCGCCTCCAGGCTCCAAGACGTAGGGCTATTACTTCCTCAGAGAAGGGCATGAACTCGTTAAACACTCGTGTGTACAACTACTCCATAGCTAGGATCTTGCCTCTCCATACCTACCCCCCATTCTACTGTCAGACTTAGAACCATGACAACTGTAACACTCCAAAATTTTTGATTTGGTTTTTATCAAATTCTTTAATTAATTGGAAGGAGGTTATTTAATTTTGTTTCTAAAAGACTCTCCTTCTCAAAAAAATTCTTTTATGACAAGTATTTTTATGGGTTCTTCCCAACCTTGATTTTGGTCTTGAAGATTTTTCATCTTGTGTTGGCTCAACACAAATAATTTTGGATGGTTTTTACAATTCCTTTTTATTAAAAAGAATTCCTATAATTTTTGGATTTTTTTCCTTCCCTATTCAAAAGTACTCTCTTGCCATGGCCTATGTAGAAAACTTTCTTCCAAAACTCACCTCCCTACTTTGTGTCAAGTCAAGCATCAAGTCCAGCAAGGTTCAACTTCTCCTAGATTTTATTTCTATTTGTTTTAAACTCAAAATCTTTTTCTGCCATTTATTTGGACCTTAGTGATTTACAAAGGAACTACTAGATTTCCTTTGAGTTTAGGTTCCAAATAATTTTTTTGACTATACTCTTCAAGGCAACAGCCCCACAGTCTTTTATTAAACCACAGAACCAAAGTATTACAAAGTTACAAAGTTAAGACAAGGGAGGAGAGAGTAATACTTACAAAATAAGTGGTTAGGGTAAGGCAGCTATCCAAGAGATTAATCTATTCCTAAATTTACATTTGATTCTATGAGATAGAAGAGAGATGTCATGCAAAAAATTTCTCCTCCATGATCTGAAAGATGTTGATTCATTTCCAAATAAATTCACCTGGCTAGTCCTCAGTGACCTCAACCTAGATCCATCAAGATATGCTAGTCCACAGTTCAAATTTTTCAAAATTTGCTTGCTGCAAGTTTGGACCAGATTTGCCATTTTTAGCGAAGTTCATTCTTTTTCTTTTCCAAAAATTCTGAGAAAATTCAGGCAGTCTCTGGATGCATCAAGAGGCCATCCCACCAAGTGTCAGCTCAAGAAAAATTTTCCACGTGCATAAATCATTTCGACGAACAGGTGGCCGACACTATTCCTGTCAAGTTTCAGAATTCAGTGTTTCAGTTTCAGGGTCGGAGTCGTTTTCTTCAGAACCTTGGCGTCAATCTTGCCAGTGCTCGCCCTGGCCTCTTGCTCCCTGTACCCCCTCCTTATCCAGTGCGCCGCACGGTTGTTTGTCTGGTCGCGAGCGTCGGTGGCAACGTGTCACATCAACTCTGGCGCCTCGCGCGGTGGCAGAACCGCTCGTGGGGGCCAGCTGGGGGCCAGCCCTGCAGTACGGCACCATCCAGCACCGCCCACACCACCAGGAGCCTTCGCGTGGCCGTCCTCTTCTCTGTGCACGCTGCAGAACCGTCGCTGTGGCCTAAGAGGCGCAGAGCATGCTCTTTGCTGCCGACGAGCCCGTGAGCTTCGTTCCGTCGAAGCCACGGGAGCAGGCCAAATCCGATCAAGATTAGCTATTGAATGGAGCTAGTGGACCAATCTGCAGCTGCCCAGTCACCTAAACCGTCAGCTCAGCCACCACCTCGCCGTAATTACTTGCTGGAGAAATCCCGTTCTCAGCAACCGCCTCGGGCCGGCTATAAATAGAGGCCCCGAGCTCGCCTTCGATCCAGCACCACTCCTCCACCTCACGAGAGCCGCGCCCAGCCACTAGAAGGACCTCGAGGAGGCCTTCTTCCCCAACTCCGGCCGCCACGACCCGCTCTGGTAGCCAGCTTGATTCACTCGATTCCTTGCATAGCTCTAGCTCAAACTTGGGGAGGAACCTCCTATTTCACCCACTCCCCTAAACCGCGCTTCGATTTGGCGTTTGCAGCTCTCTTCGGAGGGATCCATCCTCGACCAAACCGCCGTCCACTGGAGTGGAAGCCGCTGTCGGCGTGGTGCTCGCCACCGACCAAGTCCACCACCCACCGACGCGGAATTGTCCTGTGAGTGCAACCATACCCTTGCCCTCCTCTGGATCACCATCGATCGTCGCCGGCGATCATCGTTTGCTTCGGTCGACGGTGAGATTTTAAACCTGACATGCGGGACCCCCTCGTCAGCCTCTCCTCTTTTTATTTGAAATGTTTTCTGAAAGCGCCTTTGGGCAAAGTATGTTTTACCTTTGGGTCGGCGTATTTCTAACCGAAAGGTTTTATGTTTTTTTTAAACTAGCCCCTGAAAAGTTTCTGTTTCATCATAGATTAGTCCCTGGACTAAAACCTTTATAACTTTTAAACAAAAGATGATTTTGAGCTAATTCTCGTTCTGTCATCTTTATTTTTCTATCTAGTTTTTTATCTTATTTATTTGAAAAATATTTGGTACAATTTTTATGCGCACGGTATTTACGTTAGTATCCGATTTCTTTTATAATGTAGATACCGAAGGAGGCGACGGAGCCGCAAACTTCGCCAAGCTAGACTCCGACTACTCCGAACCAGGCAAGCATGTTTGAATCTTTGATATGATGAGTGTTTATCATGATTGCTTGAGTGGTTTTCTCGTGACATGTTTATATAAGCATTTGTGAATGTTATATTTCATGCAAAGCAAGCTGCAAGTGAGCTTCGAAATTGGATGTGTTCATATGATGGTGAGATAACCTGATCATGTGGTGGCATGATAGGTTGCAAGCTGGTATTGTTGAAGCATGCCAGTTTTATGTCTACCGTTTAACTCGAGGGCCAGTTCTTTTGGGCAATTCTCCCAGAATTGACCCCCTCCCCAGCTTCTCCCAGAATTGCCACTTGATACTTTTTTACAATTCGTAGCTAATTAGACCTTAACTAGCTAGGAATTGTAAAAAAAGATGGAGTGACAATTCTGCGAGAAGCTGGGGAGGGGGTCAATTCTGGGAGAATTGCCGAAAAGAACTGGCCCCCAGTATTAACGTGGACCAAGTCTTGTTCCCGTTCGTCCCCTTTTTGTGCCTCCACATGTCTTCTGCAAAGAATGTGGTTTAGTCAGTTGCAAACCTCTTCCACTGTACACACCAAATAGAGGGGCCGTGATGAGGGTTCCATGGCCCTGGATTAAAGCCCGTCATCTGGTGAGGGGGCATGGGTGTTTCCGGTTGGGACCAAGAGGGGGGCACCCCTTAGAGTGCGTGATATAAATTTGATCCCATGCTATTCGAGGTTGTAGCCTCGCCGTGTTAGAGTTTTTCTTGAACGTTGCCTAGGGTGATTCCTGGCAGCGGAATGTGGAATGGGTGTGTACTGGTTAGATGTGTTTCTCCTAAAATACCGTAAACGGAACTAGTCTTTTGTGACTACTGAAATCCATTGGCTGTGGTTAAAGAGTACAAACTCTGCAGAGTCAAAACCACTCGAGTAACCATGTCCATGGTCAAGGACTTGAACAACATCTCAGTGTCAGTGTCAGTCTTAGTGTCAATCCCAGTGTCATCCCTAGTGAAGTGTCCGGAGAATAAGCATAAAACTGAGAGTGGTAAACCCGGCTGAATGTTATTCCTGTGGATGGACTAACCAATTTATTATCATGTACTGAGTATTCCGTGGAATGATGTTACCTTCATGAGCTACTTGCATGCGAATGATGAGATATAAGCCCTTTATGTGATGTCGCTCAGACGTCCGACTATGGCATTCTTGTTATTTACTTTTGATATAAGCCCTTTATGTGATGTCGCTCAGATGTCCGACTGTGGCATTCTTGTTATTTACTTTTGATATAAGCCCTTTATGTGATGTCGCTCTGACGTCCAACTGTGGCATTCTTGTTATTTACTTTTGATATAAGCCCTTTATGTGATGTCACTCAGACGTCCGACTATGGTATCCTTGTTAATTACTTTCATTATAAGCCCTTTTCGAGATGTCGCTTAGACGTTCGATTGTGGCACGTACTATCATTTACGTTTTAATACAAGCCCTTTATGTGGTGTCGCCCTGACGCCCGACTATGGCATGTTAATGTTAATTTATTTTTACCTTTCAAGGCGTCGCTTCAGACATCCGATCGGTCTTCAGTTATTTTTTGGGATTTCGGGAGGACTACCGCCTGACTTCCTTTTTATTTAACTTGCAGTGCAAAATTATTATCTGAGTGCGTATTACTAGTCTCCTCATGTGCATCATGTTTGCATTCGTTATATCTTATGTCCAAACTGTCTTGCGAGTACATTCAAAGTACTCACCTGGCTTGTTGATTTGGCCAGATGTTGACAAAGGTGATTTTATGGATGAAGAGTATGATAGCGAGTCCGACGCCTAGAGGAGTCCCAGTCAGTCCCGTGCGATCCTAGAGTTGGTCACTTGTATTATATACGATTCCGCTACCCTAATAAAATCATCGAGCCTCACTCCGGCGCTTGATGAGCTGTAAGATTTTGGAGTCATGCCACCCACATCACTGTGACATATCCACCACCACTTTTATTACAAGTCAGTAGTTATGCCACCATACCCTTTGTGTCATATCCGCCTTTATGTGTAATATCGGCGTGCTTGTAATAAATTGTTGAGCAGCCTCAGCTCAACCATGTATAATATTTAGTACTTCTGGATTTCTGTATCAAGGATTTATCTACCAGTAAGGAGGATTTTTCTATACTGGTCTGATAAAATGGTCGATTTTTCAATAAATATTTTATTGGAAAACCGGTCCTGACAACCTTGGTATCAGAGCCAGGCTGAATGTAGGAAGCCACTAGGTGCGATCGCAAATCGGTTATTGGCGTAATAAGTGCTATGTTAACATTTTGCAAATGTAGCAATTTTCTGTTAGTCATCATAAATTTATGACTTGACTATTTGGAATTTTTGTCTACCTTTGTAGATGGCTGGCAGCGACTGTGAGTCACAGGTGTTTGCCAATGTACCTGAGGGGTTTATCAAGCTTCTCGTCTCCATCACCAAGGTCGCGATCGGGCCATCGGCTCGTCCGAAGTTCACACTCTACCAGCACAAGATCAGCGACAGTGTGTCTATGCACCAGGCCGCGGTGTAATTCAAGGGAGGACGTTCTGAGTCACGCCGCTTCCGATTTGTGGGAAGCGCCATGCCTACGGAGAGGCGTGCCATGCAGATGGCTGCCCGTGAGGTGATAGCTCGTCTCCGGGATGCCCTCCCTTCGATGAAGTCTTGTCGCTACCGCTACCTCCCATGCGACGTGCCATACACATGTCACTATGTGTTCGCTTGCGCTAGGGGGTAGAGAGATGAGGCTATTGAAATGTTGGTTGAGTATCTCAAAGCTCTTGAGGTAGCTTTTGATAACCTCGTGGACGACTTTGTGGCTGCTCGTATGGACTTAGTTCAGGGCTGTTCCGCTAACAGGAGGGAGCTCCTCCATACAGCACCACCACTGACTTACGTCTCGTCCTCAACATCCTATACACCTGCCATCTTAGCCACCGCTCGCCGCCTGCCTACCACTAAGGAGTTTGACCAAGTCATTGCTCCTACTCCAGTCAGTGCTGCACCACCTGCCGCACCCGCACAAGCTCCTCAACCCAGTACTTCGCGCCTGGATCCTATTAGTGAGGAGGAGGTCGAGTCTCCAGCATCACTGGGTCTTACCTTCAGCAGGCCGAGGGAAGTTTTCACCATCTCCGACTGAGTGCGCCTAGCAGCCGTACGATGTACCAGCTTGTATGATATGTTTATATGTATATAGGTTTGGTGAGAAGTAATTTGTGTGTGCATCATGTAGGAACTCGGAGAAGTGCACTAGCCTAAATAACATGTCAGGAATGTGTACGCACATCCTGAGTGATGTATTGTATAATTACGGCTTGCGTGTAAGATATGTACTGAGTGGTCCTTCTCCATGCGCAATCAAGTATTTTCTTGAAAAATCTTGGAGTTTTGCAAAATTATTTATTTTTGCCACTTAGTTTTTCTCATGAATTCTGCAAAAATACCCAGAGTGGAAAATGCCTCATCCCTCGACTCGTTCCATGCCAAGTCCACCGGAAGAAAATTATGGTACCCAGAAAAGTAAAAATTTCACACAAGGGCAGTCAAGTCAGCAAGGCAGTGAAGCAACATTTTCTCAAGTATGCCGCCTTTATGAGCAAAGCCAGCAGCAGCATCAAGAAATGATGAACCATGTTATCAATATGGGAAATCACCGTGAACCATATCAGCAGCATCCCAAATTGTCTGAACTACAAAAGACACGTCCCCCAACGTTCTCTCACACTGATAGACCTCTTGAGGCCGATGATTGGCTTCGAGACATTGAAAGGAAGTTAATTATTGCACAATGTTCAGACCATGAGAAGGTACTTTATGCACCTCACTACCTCACTGGAGCAGTTGCATCATGCAGGGAAAATTTCCTACATGCACCCCAATGAAAATAACATCACCTGGGAAGAATTTAAAGAAGGTTTTTGTGGGGCACACATTCCTAGAAGCATTATGAGGATCAAGAAAAGGGAGTTTGATGACCTCAAGCAGAGAAGCATGACAGTGACTGAGTACAATAGTCAGTTTACTCAATTATCTCGTTATGCCAACGAAGAGCACATGACTGAAAATAAAAAGATGGAAAAATTTCTGGACGGTCTGGCACCAGCACTTAAATGCCACCTGGTCGTACACACCTTTCCGGATTTCAAAACACTTATGGACAAAGCTATTACATTGGAAAATGAGCGCCGCAGCTTGGAGGATTTTCACAAGCGCAAAAGGGACAAGACTACTCATGCTCGCAACAACCGAAACAAGACTAATTTTCAGAAAATTAGAGCGAACAAATCCACAACCATTGTTCCACGCCCAAACAAAAAATTTCATGCAAGAGACAAGGATTTTACATATCACCCAGGTGCTACTTGCTTCGCTTGTGGAGAGGAAGGATTACTATGCCAGACAGTGCCCAAATCCAAGAAACTCGGCCCCCAAGCCGAACAACAGTGGAAATAATTCAACACCCAAGCGTAACAACTTCAACTCCAATAACAATCACAAGAAGGGTCACTTGAACCATGTGACCAAGGAGGAAGCATAGAATGCCCCGGATATCTTACTCGGTACGTTCCCTGTCAACACAATACCTGCCACGGTTTTGTTTGATTCTGGAGCTTCTCACTCGTTCATTTCAAAGAAATTTGCTTTGCAACATGATTTTTCGATGCTTCCCTTGGAAAAATCCATGACCATCAAGCCCCCGGGATTAAGCAAATCACCCAGAGTTACTGCCAAGGTGTGGTTATTGAGATTGAGGGACTAAAGTTTCAGTCAAACCTCATTGTATTGGAAAATAAGGGACTAGATGTTATCCTAGGAATGGACTGGTTAACCACCAACAAGCGATTTATCGACTGCTTCAATCGGACTGTAATTCTTACTCATCATCACGGGAAGACGATAAAAATTGCAGCTCAAGAAAGACCAATATCACGGCAACCAAGGTTGAACAAGGTGGACATTTCAGAGTTAAGAAAAGTTCCAGTGGTGTGTGAGTTTCCTGACGTATTTCCCGAAGAACTACCAGGCATGCCACCAGACCGGGAAATAGAGTTCATCATTGAACTAGCACCTGGAACCACCCCCATTTACAAGAAACCCTATAGAATGGCACCCTCCGAGTTGGTAGAATTAAAGAAGCAAATAAAAGAATTACTGGACAAAGGATTTATACGGGCCAGCTCCTCACCTTGGGGTTCACCAGTATTATTTGCCAAGAAAAAGGATGGGACACTGAGATTATGTATAGACTATCGAGCACTCAACATGGTCACCATCAAAAACAAATATCCGATGCCACGGATAAATGATTTATTTGACCAGCTCGCACAAGCCAAGGTTTTCTCAAAAATTGATTTAAGGTCGGGGTATCATCAATTAAAGGTACGGACAGAAGATATCCCTAAGACAACATTCACCTCCAGATACGGATTATATGAATTTACAGTAATGTCGTTTGGACTGACAAACGCCCCCGCATATTTTGTCCACCTCATGAACAAAGTGTTTATGAAATTTATGGACAAATTTGTTGTGGTGTTCATTGATGATATTCTGGTATACTCTAAGACACCAGAAGAACATGCTGAACATCTCAGAATTGTACTGGGAGAATTAAGGAAACATCAATTATACGCCAAATTCAGCAAATGTGAATTTTGGTTAAGACAGGTTGGTTTTCTAGGCCACGTATTGACCCAAGAAGGTGTTGCCGTGGACCCAGAAAAAGTCAAGGCCGTACTTGGCTGGAAACCACCAGTCAACGTAACAGATGTACGAAGTTTCCTGGGAATGGCTGGATATTACCGAAGGTTTATTGAGGGGTTCTCCACCATAGCAAAACCAATGACACAGTTACTCAAGAAGGATAAGAAATTTGTATGGACTGAAGCTTGCGAGAAAAGTTTCCAAGAACTCAAAAGGAAATTAACAACAACACCAGTATTGGTTGTACCAGACATACACAAAAGTTTTGAAGTATATTGTGACGCATCCCGGAAGGGCCTCGGATGCGTACTAATGCAAGAAGGCAAAGTAGTCGCATACGCTTCCAGGCAACTACGAAAGCATGAAGAAAATTATCCTACTCATGACTTGGAATTGGCAGCAGTCATTCATGCACTCAAAGAGTGGAGGCACTTTTGCTTGGAAATCGTTGTGAAATATATACGGACCATAAAAGCCTCAAATATATTTTCACACAACCAGAACTCAATTTACGACAACGGCGCTGGTTGGAATTAGTGAAAGATTATGATGTTGGCATTCACTACCATCCAGGAAAGGCGAATGTAGTGGCAGATGCTCTTAGTCGAAACCCCAGCTCAGGCAACGACAGTCTACAGAACTTGAGACCTGAATTTCAGCAGGAGTTCGCCAAACTCAACTTGGTGATGGTCACTGAAGGCAATGTGTCAAATTTGGAAATACAGCCCACCCTAATGGAACAGATTAAGAAGGCTCAGCATGGACACCCCAGCATCGAAGGTATAAAAAGAAAAGTGAGTCTGGGCAAGGCCTCAGAATTCGTCATAGACAATAAGGGAATATTATGGTACGGAGACAGACTTTGCATACCAAATATAGAGGACCTCAAACAGCAAATTCTAGCCGAAGGCCACACCGCTCCATATTCAATCCACCCTGGAGGAACCAAAATGTACAAGGACATTCAGGAAAAATTTGGTGGCACGGTATGAAGAGGGATATAGCCACATTCATTGCATGTTGTGATTCATGTCAGCGCATTAAAGCCGAGCACCAAAAACCAGCAGGACTATTACAGCCAAACAGGATACCTGAGTGGAAATGGGACGAAATTGGAATGGATTTTATTGTCGGACTACCTCAGTCACGACAGGGAAATTATGCCATATGGGTCATCACAGATAGATTAACTAAGGTGGCACATTTCATCCCAGTAAAGACAACCCACACCACTCAGAAGCTTGCCAAACTTTATCTCTCCCGTATAGTTTGTCTGCATGGAATTCCAAAGACTATAATATCTGACAGAGGCACTCAATTCGTCTCTACATTTTGGGATCATTTACAACAAGCTCTGGGAACTCAACTAGTATTCAGTACAGCATACCACCCCCAGACTAGAGGACAAACTGAACGTGTGAACCAAATTCTAGAGGACATGCTAAGAGCATGTGTTCTCACCAATGGAACCAGTTGGGAAGAAAGCTTGCCGTATGCCGAGTTCACATACAACAACAGTTACCAAGCCAGTCTACAAATGGCACCTTTTGAAGCCTTGTACGTGCGAAGATGCCGTACCCCATTAAATTGGTCAGAAACAGGAGACAGTCGTATCTTCGGCCCCGACATACTCAAGGAAGCTGAGGAGAAAGTTAGACTAATCAGGGATCGACTCAAGACAGCCCAGAGCCGACAAAAGAGTTATTATGATCAAAAACATCGTGAAGTCAGCTTTGAACCCGGTGAGTATGTGTATCTACGAGTATCTCCTATGAGGGGTCTGCAACAATTCAAAGTTAAAGGAAAGCTAGCACCACGGTTTATTGGACCCTTCTATGTGATTGCATGAAGAGGCACAGTGGCCTACCAGCTAGACCTACCCGAAGAACTGTCAGACATCCACGACGTGTTCCACGTCTCACAGTTGAGGAAATGTGTAAGCAACCCAGAGAAGCATGTATCTCATGAGAGCATTGACGTACAACTAGACCTCACCTACACGGAACGTCTAATAAAAATATTGGAGGAGTCCGAAAGGAGGACCCATCAGAAAACAATTAAGTTTTTCAAGGTTTAGTGGAGCAATCACACCGAGGATGAAGCAACATGGGAAAGAAAGGATTTTCTTTGGACAGAGTACCCACACCTATTTGAGGATCAGCTGAAATCTTGGGGACGAGATTTTTCCTAAGGGGGTAGGTGTTGTAACACTCCAAAATTTTTGATTTGGTTTTTATCAAATTCTTTAATTAATTGGAAGGAGGTTATTTAATTTTTTTCTAAAAGACTCTCCTTCTCAAAAAAATAATTTATGACAAGTATTTTTATGGGTTCTTCCCAACCTTAATTTTGGTCTTGAAGATTTTTCATCTTGTGTTGGCTCAACACAAATAATTTTGGAAGGTTTTTACAATTCCTTTTTATTAAAAAGAATTCCTATAATTTTTGGATTTTTTTCTTCCCTATTCAAAAGTACTCTCTTGCCATGGCCTATGTAGAAAAGTTTCTTCCAAAACCCACCTCCCTACTTTGGGTCAAGTCAAGCATCAAGTCCAGCAAGGTTCAACTTCTCCTGGATTTTATTTCTATTTGTTTTAACCTCAAAATCTTTTTCTACCATTTATTTGGACCTTAGTGATTTACAAAGGAACTACTAGATTTCCTTTGAGTTTTGGTTCCAAATAAATTCCCCTGGCTAGTCCTTAGTGCCCTCAACCTAGATCCATCAAGATCTGCTAGTCCACAGTTCAAATTTTTCAAAATTTGCTTGTTGCAAGTTTGGACCAGATTTGCCATTTTTGGCGAATTTCATTCCTTTTATTTTCCAAAAATTCTGAGAAAAATCAGGCAGTTTCTGGATGCATCAAGAGGCCATCCCACGAAGTGTCAGCTCAAGAAAAAATTTCCACGTGCATAAATCATTTCGACGAATAGGTGGCCGGCACTGTTCCTGTCAAGTTTCAGAATTCAGTGTTTCAGTTTCAAGGTCAGTGTCATTTTCTTCAGAACCTTGGCGTCAATCTCGCCAGTGCTCGCCCCGGTCTCTTGCTCCCTGTTCGCCCTCCTTATCTAGTGCCCCGCACGGTTGTTTGGCCGGTCACGAGCGTCGGTGGCGACGTGTCATGTCAACTCCGGCGCCTCCCGCGGTGGCAGAACTGCCCATGGCGGCCAGCAGGGGGTCAGCCCTGCAGTACGGCACCGTCCAGCACCGCCCACACCACCAGGAGCCTCCATGTGGCCGTCCTCTTCTCTGTGCGTGCTGCAGAACCGTCGCCGTGGCCAGAGAGGCGCAGAGCACGCTCTCTGCCGCCGACGAGCCCGTGAGCTCCGTTCTGTCGAAGCCACGAGAGCAGGCCAAATCCGATCAAGCTTGGACCAATCCGCAGCTGCCCAGTCACCTAAACCGTCAGCTCGACCACCACCTCGCCATAATTACTCACCGAAGAAATCTTGTTCTCGGCAACCGCCTCGTGCCGGCTATAAATAGAGGCCCCAAGCTCGCCTTCGATCCAGCACCACTCCTCTACCTCACCAGAGCTGCGCCCAGCCGCTAGAAGGACCTCGAGGAGGCCTTCTTCCCCAACTCCGGCCGCCACGACCCGCTCTGGTAGCCAGCTTGATTCACTCGATTCCTTGCATAGCTCTAGCTCAAACTTGGGGAGGAACCTCCTATTGCACCCACTCCCCTAAACCGTGCTTCGATTTGGCGTTTGCAACTCTCTTCGGAGGGATCCATCCTCGACCGAACCGCCGTCCGCCGGAGTGGAAGCCACCGTCGGCGTGGTGCTCGCCGACGACCAAGTCCACCACCCACCGACGCGGAATTGTCCCGTGAGTGCAACCATACCCTTGCCCTCCTCTGGATCGCCGTCGATCGTCGCCGGCGATCATCGTTTGCTTCGGTCGACGGTGAGATTTTAAACCTGACATGCGGGACCCCTTCGTCAGCCTCTCCTCTTTTATTCGAAACGTTTTCTGAAAGCGCCTTCGGGCAAAGTACGTTTTCCCTTTGGGTCAGCGTATTTCTAACCGAAACATTTTATGTTTTTTTTAAACTAGCCACTGGAAAGTTTATGTTTCATCACAGATTAGTCGCTGGACTAAAACCTTTATAACTTTTAAACAAAAGATGATTTTGAGCTGATTCTCTTTTTGTCATCTTTATTTTTCTATATAGTTTTTTATCATATTTATTTGAAAAATATTTGGAACAATTTTTATGCGCGCACGGTATTTACGTTAGTATCCGATTTCTTTTATAACGTAGATAACGAAGGAGGTGACGGAGCCGCAAACTTCATCGAGCTAGACTCCGACTACTCCGAACCAGGCAAGCATGTTTGAACCTTTGATATGATGAGTGTTTATCATGATTGCTTGAGTGGTTTTCTCATGACATGTTTATATAAGCATTTGTGAATGTTATATTTCATGCAAAGCAAGTTGCAAATGAGCTTCGAAATTTGATGTGTTCATATGATGGTGAGATAACCTGATCATGTGGTGGCATGATTGGTTGCAAGCTAGTATTGTTGAAGCATGCCAGTTTTATGTCAACCGTTTAACTCCAGTATTAACATGGACCAAGTCTTGTTCCCGTTCGTCCCCTTTTCGTGCCGCCACATGTCTTCTTCAAAGAATGCGGTTTAGTCAGTTGCAAACCTCTTTCCTTGTACACACCAAATAGACGGGCCGTGATGAGGGTTCCATGGCCCTGGATTAAAGCCCGTCATCCGGTCAGGGGGCATGGGTGTTTCCGATTGGGACCGAGAGGGGGGCACCCCTTAGAGCGCGCGATATAAATTTGATCCCATCTATTCGAGGTTGTAGCCTCCCCGTCTTAGAGTTTTTCTTGAACGTTGCCTAGGGTGATTCCTGGCAGCGGAATGTGGAATGGGTGTGTACTGGTTAGATGTGTTTCTCCTAAAATACTGTAAATGGAATTAGTCTTTTGTGAATACTGAAATCCGTTGGCTGTGGTTAAAGAGTACAAACTCTGCAGAGTCAAAACCACTCGAGTAACCATGTCCATGGTCAAGGACTTGAACAACATCTCAGTGTCAGTGTCAGTGTCAGTGTTAATCCCAATGTCAGTCCCAGTGACAGTCTCCGGAGAATAAGCATAAAACTGAGAGTGGTAAACCCGGCTGAACGTTATTCCTTTGGATGGACTAACCAATTTATTATCATGTACTGAGTATTCTGTGGAATGATGTTACCTTCATGAGCTACTTGCATGCGAATGATGAGATATAAGCCCTTTATGTGATGTCGCTCAGACATCCGACTGTGGCATTCTTGTTATTTATTTTTTATATAAGCCCTTTATGTGATGTCGCTCAGACGTTCGACTGTGGCATTCTTGTTATTTACTTTTGATATAAGCCCTTTATGTGATGTCGCTCAGACGTCCGACTGTGGCATTCTTGTTATTTACATTTGATATAAGCCCTTTATGTGATGTCGCTCAGACGTCTGACTGTGGCATCCTTGTTAATTACTTTCGTTATAAGCCCTTTTCGAGATGTCGCTTAGATGTCCGACTGTGGCACGTACTGTCATTTACGTTTTAATATAAGCCCTTTATGTGGTGTCGCCCTGACGCCCGACTGCGGCACGTTAATTTATTTTTACCTTTCGAGGCGTCGCTTCAGACACCCGATCGGTCTTCAGTTATTTTTTTGGGATTTCGGGAGGACTACCGCCTGACTTCCTTTTTATTTAGCATGCAGTGCAAATTTATTATCTGAGCACGCATTACTAGTCTGCTCATGTGCATCATGTTTGCATTCATTATATCTTATGTCCAAACTGTCTTGTGAGTACATTCAAAGTACTCACCTGGCTTGTTGATTTGGCCAGATGTTGACGAAGGTGATCTTATGGATGAAGAGTACGATAGCGAGTCCGACGCCTAGAGGAGTCCCAGTCAGTCCCGTGTGATCCTGGAGTTGGTCACTTGTATTATATATGCTTCCGCTACCCTAATAAAATCATCGAGCCTCACTCCGGCGCTTGATGGGCTGTAAGATTTTGGAGTCACGCCACCCACATCACTGTGACATATCCACCACCACTTTTATTACAAGTCAGTAGTTATGCCACCATACCCTTTGAGTCATATCCGCCTTTATGTGTAATATTGGCGTGCTTGTAATAAATTGTTGAGAAGCCTCAGCTCAACCCTATATAATATTTAGTACTTCTGGATTTCTGTATCAAGGATTTATCTACCAGTAAGGAGGATTTTTCTATACTGGTCTGATAAAATGGTCAATTTTTCAATAAATATTTTATTGGAAAACCGGTCCTAACAAAGACCATGGGTTGAACTTCAGGGTGACGGGCTCCATCGCGTAGACGTCCCTTAGTGCGCGCTTCCGCTCCCGCTTGGGAATATGGGTAGCGTATATCATATTTACCATTTTTACTTGGGGAGGAAATTTCTTCTGTCCTCCTGTGTTCGGCGGCCGGGGCTCCTCGTCATCATCACTATGCGGCCCCTTTTCCTTGTTTTCGACATTTAACTTGCTGGCCTGTTTGAATACCAAACATTCTTTGTTGGTGTGGTTGGCTGGTTTATCGGGGGTGCCATGGTTTGACATGAGCGATCGAGTATGCGGTCCAGACTAGACGGGCCCGGATTGTTTCTTTTAAATGGCTTCTTCCGTTGACCGGACTTGGAGCCACTGAATCCAGCATTGATTGCCATGTCTTTGGCATTATTGCCATTATTGCGACGCTTGTGTCTGTTCTGCTGAGGCTTGGCATTGCTATCTCTGGCTTCCGAATAGCCAGGATTTCCTGATGTGCTGTTGCTACGAGCCAACCAGCTGTCCTCGCCCGCACAAAAGCGGGTCATGAGTGTCTTGAGGGCTGTCATGGATTTCAGCTTCTATTGGCTAAGGTGTTGGGCAAGCCACTCATCATGGATGTTGTGATTAAAGGCCGCTAGGGCTTCAGCATCCGGACAGTCCATAATTTGGTTCTTTTTAGTTAGGAACCGAGTCCAAAATTTCCTGGCTGACTCTCCGGGCTGTTGGATTATGTGACTTAAGTCATCAGCTTCCGGTGGTCGCACATAAGTGCCCTGGAAATTGTCGAGGAATGCGTCTTCCAGGTTCTCCCAACTGCCAATAGAGTTTGCCGGCAGACTGTTCAGCCAGTGCCGAGCTGGTCCTTTGAGTTTTAATGGGAGGTACTTGATGGCGTGTAGATCATCGCCGCGGGCCATGTGAATGTGGAGAAGGAAATCTTCGATCCATACCGCGGGGTCTATTGTCCCATCATATGGTTCGATGTTCACGGGGTTAAACCCTTCTGGGAATTCATGCTCCATTACTTCGTTAGTGAAGCATAGGGGGTGTGCAATGCTTCTATGCCGGGCTACATCACGACGCAGTTCGAATGAGTCTGGCCGGTTGTATTTGGCCCGGCCGGATTTGTATTTAGTATATCCGGCATGGCAGTCATCGTCACGCATTGGGGCGCGCCCCCGTGATCCGTAGATCGATCTAGATTGTCCTGATTTATTTTCCAACTCGTCTTGCAGGTCCTGCGTGTAGCCCCGGGCCTTCGTGTTTTTGTTTGTTTGGTGTCGGGGTGCGGGCTGGTGTTCGGGTTGATACGCTGCTTTGTCTTGGCCACGAGGTGTCCGATCAGCCGCATCCTGCGCTGGTAGTGTAGGCTCAAGTGCCTCCTCCTCGAATTGAGGTAACAACCTGCGCTTCGGGTAACTTTTGGTTGGGCGCTCGATTCCGTATTCCTCAGCTGCCAGGATCTCAATCCATCTATCAGTTAGCGGATCTTGATCAGCTTGAAGCTGTTGCTGTTTTTTCTTCAGCCTTTTTGCAGTGGCTATAAGCCGGCACTTGAAGCGCTCCTGCTCGACGGGATCCTCAGGCACGATAAATTCTTCATCGCCGAGGCTTGCCTCGTCTTTGGAGAGGGGCATGTAATTGTCATCCTCCGACTCTCCATCCATTGCCTGTTCATCGGGGCTAGCTTTCCCATCCTCCCATCCGGGTTGCTCGAAGCTTGGCTGGGCGGGATTGTTTTCATCTTCGGCATCATCCGGAGTGCTATTGTCTCTTGTGCCGGTATCGCTATTGTTGCTATGGCGGGGCTTAGAGCGGCGCCGCTGACGCTGGCGCTTAGATTGCTTCTCAAGGGGATCATCCTCCGTTGCCTCATCGCCATTGCTTTCTTTCAGTGTGTCCACCATATACCTATCATATGATGAGGTGGCTGTCCAGCGCCCTGTGGGTGGTGGTTCCTGTTCTTCTCTGGCATCGTCGTCCATACCGTCGATGTCTTCGGAGTCAAAGTCAAGCATGTCAGTTAAGTCGTCGACAATGGCTATTAAGTGGGCGGTGGGTGGGTAACAAATTTCTTCTTCGTCCACTTCCCACTCGAGCCGGACATAGTTCGGCCAAGAGTCTCATGACAGGGAGAGAGATTTTAATGAGTTTAGCACATCACCCAAGGGCGAGTGCTGAAAGATATCCGCGGAGCTAAACTCCATGATCGGTGCCCAGTCAGGTTTGGTGGGCACGGATGCACGCAGTTCGAAGCCCCTGGACAGAGACGAGTCCGAGGGTCCGAAGACACAGATCTCCTTGGAGGTGAGATCTGTGTTCAGCTCTATCGCCACTGAGTGTGCGGCCTCCGTGGCGGGGTCCATCCGGCTGTCCTCGGATGGCACGGTCTGCTCCAGATTTAAAGCCAGGGCAGCTGCAGGTGCGATCTCTTGAACACCATCCGATGACAGATCTAAGTCGTGCTCATCGAGGCTGTAGGACGCACTCGTCATGGGCTCGAATCCGTCAAAGATCAAGTCTCCGCGGATGTTGGCAGTGTAGTTCAAGCTTCCAAATCTGACCTGACGGCCAGGGGCGTAGCTATCGATCCTGGATTGCATCACTATGGATGATTGAAGGGGCCATCAAGCCTTATGGTGACGACATAGTGGAACTCTCAATGAGAGCACCAATGTCGGTGTCAAAACCGGCGGATCTCGAGTAGGGGGTCCCGAACTATGCGTCTAAGGCTAATGGTAACAGGAGGCTGGGGACACAATGTTTACCCAGGTTCAGGCCCTCTCTATGGAGGTAATACCCTACTTCGTTCTTGATTGATCTTGATGAGATGAGTATTACAAGAGTAGATCTACCACGAGATCGTAGAGGCTAAACCCTAGAAGCTAGCCTATGATTATGATTGTTTTTGTCCTACGGACTAAACCCTCCGGTTTATATAGACACCGGAGGGGGCTAGGGTTACACAGAGTCGGTTACAGAGAAGGAAATCTACATATCCGAATTGCCAAGCTTGCCTTCCACGCAAAGGAGAGTCCCACCCGGACATGGGACGAAGTCTTCAGTCTTGTATCTTCATAGTCCAACAATCCGGCATAAGTACATAGTCCGGTTGCCCGAGGACCCCCTAATCCAAGACTCCCTCACCTTCGTAGAGGGAAGCAGAGGTTGTCATGTGCTTTTAGGGTTGGATGCATAAAATCTTAATGCAAAAGAACGTCACTTTATATTGCCACTTGTGATATGAACCTTTATTATGCAGTCCGTCACTTTTATTACTTCCATATCACACGATCGTATAAAGCTTATTTTCTCCGCACTAATAAGTCATACATATTTAGAGATCAATTTTTATTGCTTGCAACAAGACAACTTACTTGAAGGATCTTACTCAATCCATAGGTAGGTATGGTGGACTCTCATGGCAAAACTGGGTTTAAAGATATTTGGAAGCACAAGTAGTATCTCTACTTGGTGCAAGGAATTTGGCTAGCATGAGGGGGAAAGGCAAGCTCAACATGTTGGACGATCCATGACAATATACTTTAACTGAGATGTGAGAAAACATAACCCATTATGTTGTCTTCCTTGTCCAACATCAACTCTTTAGCATGTCATACTTTAATGAGTGCTCACAATCATAAAAGATGTCCAAGATAGTATATTTATGTGAAAACCTCTCTTTATTTATTACTTCCTATTAATTGCAACGATGACCAAAACTAAGTTTGTCAACTCTCAACAACTTTTATGTATCATACTCTTTATGTGTGAAGTCATTACTATCCATAAGATCAATATGAACTCTTTTATTCTTTTTATTCTTTTATGCACTTAAGATCATAGCAAGATAGCAAAACCCTTGACTCAACACTAATCTTTATTATATATAGCTCACGGACTTGATTACATAGAGGGATCTCAAAGCAAAACTCAAAACTAATTCATACCAAAGCTTTATTCTACTAGATCAAGATATTACCAAAATGATCAAACTAAGTAAAACGGTAAAGATAGGAGTGTGATGGTGATACGATACCGGGGCACCTCCCCCAAGCTTGGCAATTGCCAAGGGGAGTGCCCATACCCATGTGATTATGTCCTCGGAGGTGGTGAAGAAGGAGATGTTGATGATGTAGGTTTGTCATCCGTATTCCAAGGCATAGGCTCACCATCATAAAAGGATGATCGAGTCTCCAGGATCCTCAAATCTGCAGCCAAACTCATCCTCTTGAATATATATTCATACTCACAGTTTTGGTTTTGCAGGCCATAGATCTTGGCTTGGAGGTGCTCGATTTTCTCATGAAGCTTGAAGATGGTATCCCCAATGTTCTTCGCGTCCAGCTTATGGTTGTTGGTGAACTCCACGATCATCATCTAATTGGCGTTAAGTCCATGCTCCACCATCCCTTGGCACTTGAAAACTTGTTGTTCCATAGCTTCGAGCTTTGTCTCCACGCTTCCGGTACGCCTTGGTCCCTCCACATCGCGGATGTGCAGCACCCCCTCACGCATCTCAATGGTTTGAGGGTATTGCAGCACCTCCGCGAGGTAGGGGTTGATAACCCTCTTGAAAAACTTATCCTTGGGAGCGCTTGGAGACGTCATGGTGCTCTAGATCTGTCAGAAAAACAGCTCGAAACAAAGGCAGAGGATATTTGCATGATACGGTGGTCAAAACCTTCGGGGTATTATATAATGATTTTTTACCGACCAAAAGAAGTAACTTGCAAGAAAACAGAGTCCGGAGAGCACACGAGGTGCCCACGAGGCAGGGGGCATGCCCAGTATGGGTGGGCGCGCCCTCCACCCTCGTGGAGGCCTCGTGTCCTTCCCGGACTACTTCTTATTTTCCTAAATTCTTAAATATTCCAAAACGGAGAAAAAATGTTATTAGAATTGTTTTGGAGTCGGTTTACTTATCATACCACATACCTATTCCTTTTTGGAGTCTGAAACGTTCTGGAAAGTGTCTCTTATGTATCCCTCCGGGGTTACGGTTTGAATAATATTAGTTTCAACATTTATAGGATTACCTGAGATATAATGTTTGATTCTTTGACCGTTCACCACCCTCGGACTTGTGCCTTCGAAGTTGTTGATTTTTATGGCACTGGAACGATAGACCTCCTCGATAACGTAAGGACCTTCCCATTTATAGAGAAGTTTTCCTGCAAAAAATCTTAAACGAGAGTTGAAAAGCAAAACATAATTACCTACATTAAACTCACACTTTTGTATCCTTTTGTCATGCCATCTTTTTACTTTTTCTTTAAACACCTTGGCATTCTCGTAGGCTTGGGTTCTCCATTCATCAAGTGAGCTAATATCAAACAACCACTTCTCACTAGCAAGTTTGAAATCATAATTGAGCTCCTTAATAGCCAATATGCCTTATGTTCTAGTTCGAGAGGTAAGTGACATGTTTTCCATAAACCATCTTATACGGAGACATACCCATAGGATTTTTATATGCAGTTCTATAGGCCCATAATGCATCATCAAGTTTCTTGGACCAATTCTTTCTAGATCTATTAACAGTCTTTTGCAAAATTAACTTGAGTTCTCTATTACTCAATTCTAATTGGCCACTAGACCGTGGGTGATAAGGAGATGCAATTCTATGATTAACATCATATTTAGCAAGCATTTTACGAAAAGCACCATGAATAAAATGTGAACCACCATCAGTTATTAAATATCTAGGGACTCCAAACCTCGGAAAAATAACTTCTTTAAGCATCTTAATAGAGGTGTTATGATCAGCACTACTAGTTGGAATAGCTTCTACCCACTTAGTAACGTAATCAACAACAACTAAAATATGTGTATATCCATTAGAGGCAGGAAAAGGTCCCATATAATCAAAGCCCCAAACATCAAACGGTTCAATAACAAGAGAATAATTCATAGGTATTTCTTGACGTCTACTAATATTACCAATTCTTTGACATTCATCACAAGACAAGACAAACTTACGGGCATCTTTGAAGAGAGCAGGACAATAAAAACCGGATTGCAATACCTTATGTGCAGTTTTATCTCCAGCGTGGTGTCCTCCATATGGTTCGGAGTGACACTTGCGTAGGATCTGTTCCTGTTCATGCTCAGGTACACAATGTCTAATAACACCATCTACTCCTTCTTTATAAAGGTGTGGGTCATCCCAGAAATAATGTCTTAAATCATAAAAGAACTTTTTCTTTTGCTGGTATGTGAAACTAGGTGGTATAAATTTAGCAACAATGTAATTAGCATAATCAGCATACCATGGAGTAGTATGAGAAGCCCTTATGACCGCTAATTGTTCATCAGGAAAGCTATCATCTATAGGTAGTGGGTCATCAAGGACATTATCTAACCTAGACAAGTTGTCTGCAACGGGGTTCTCAGCTCCCTTTCTATCAATAATATGCAAATCAAATTCTTATAGCAAGAGAACCCGTCTAATAAGTCTAGGGTTTAGCATCTTTCTTTTCCATAAGATATTTAATAGCAGCATGATCAGTGTGAATAGTTACTTTAGAATTAACAATATAAGGTCTGAACTTATCGCATGCAAATACCACTGCTAAGAATTCTTTTTCACTGGTAGCATAATTTCTCTGGGCAGTGTCAAGAGTTTTACTAGCATACTAGATAACATTTAATTTCTTATCAACTCTTTGCCCTAGAACAGCACCTACAGCATAATCGCTAGCATCACACATAATTTCAAAGGGTAAATTCCAATCAGGTGGCTGAACAATAGGTGCAGTGATCAAAGCTTTCTTAAGTATTTCAAATGCTTCTACACAATCATCATCAAAAACAAAAGGAATATCTTTTTGTAATAGATTAGTTAGAGGCCTAGAGATTTTAGAAAAGTCCTTAATGAACCTCCTATAAAAACCGACATGACCAAGGAAACTTCTTATACCTTTAATGTCCTTGGGACACGACATCTTTTCAATAGCATCAACTTTAGCTTTATCAACTTCAATACCTCTTTCAGAAATTTTATGCCCCAAGACAATGCCTTCATTAACCATAAAGTGACACGTCTCCCAGTTCAAAACGAGACTAGTGTCTTCACATCTCTGCAAAACACGATCACGGTTGCTCAAGCAATCCTCAAAAGAGGATCCATAAATGGAGAAATCATCCATGAATATTGATACGTCTCCAACGTATCTACTTTTCCAAACACTTTTGCCCTTGTTTTGGACTCTAACTTGCATGATTTGAATGAAACTAACCCGGACTGACACTGTTTTCAGCAGAACTGCCATGGTGTTGTTTATTGTGGAGAAAACAAAAGTTCTTGGAATGACCTGAAAATCCACGGAGATAACTTTTGGAAAAATATAAAAAATACTGGCGAAAGAATCAAGGCCAGGGGCCCATGATACGTCCATTTTGCATCAGGCTTTTATATCAATATTTATTGCATTATAGGATGTTATTACACATTATATCTCAATACTTATGGCTATTCTCTCTTATTTTACAAGGTTTACCATGAAGAGGGGCGATGTCGGCAGCTGGAATTCCGGCTGGAAAAGGAGAAAACGTTGGAAACCTATTCTGAACAACTCCAAAAGACCTGAGGCTCCACCAAACAACTTTTCGGATTTATTAAGGAATTATGAGAAAAAGAAATAGGCCAGGGGGCCCACACCCTGTCCAGGAAACAGCCCCCCCCTAGGGCGCGCCCCCTATCTCCTGGGCCTCCGGCGTCCATCTTATGCTATAAGAAGGGTTTTGTCCTGGAAAAAATCGTGGGCAAGCTTACGAGACGAAACTCCACCGCCACGAGGCGGAACCTTGGAGGAATCAATCTAGGGCTCTGGCGGAGCTGTTCTTCCGGGGACACTTCCCTCCGAGAGGGGGAAATCATCACCAACGTCATCACCAATGATCCTCTCATTGGGAGGGGGTCAATCTCCATCAACATCTTCACCAGCACCATCTCATCTCAAAATCCTAGTTCATCTCTTGTATCCAATCTTGTATCAAAACCACAAATTGGTACCTGTGGGTTGCTAGTAGTGTTGATTACTCCTTGTAGTTGATACTAATTGGTTTACTTGGTGGAAGATCATATGTTCATATCCTTCAAGCATTTTATTATCCCTCTGATTATTAACATGAATATGCTTTGTGAGTAGTTACGTTTGTTCCTGAGGACATGGGAGAAGTCTTGCTATTAGTAGTCATGTCAATTTGGTATTCATTCGATATTTTGAATGAGATGTATGTTGTCTCTCCTCTAGTGGTGTTATGTGAACGTCGACTACATGACACTTCACCATTATTTGGGCCTAGAGGAAGGCATAGGGAAGTAATAAGTAGATGGTGGGTTGCTAGAGTGACAGAAGCTTAAACCCTAGTTTATGCGTTGCTTCATTAGGGCTTGATATGGACCCATATGTTTAATGTTGTGGTTAGGTTTACCTTAATACTCCTTTTTGTAGTTGCGGATGCTTGCAATAGGGGTTAATCATAAGTGGGATGCTTGTTCATGTTAGGGCATTACCCAAGTGCCGGTCCACCCACATATCAAATTATCAAAGTACCGAACGCGAATTTTATGAACGTGATGAAACTAGCTTGACGATAATTCCCAATGTGTCCTCGGGAGCTCCTTCCTCATTATTAGAATTTGTCCAGGCTTATCCTTTGCTACATAAAGGATTGTGCCACCTTGCTGCACTTTATTTACTTCATTTACTTTTTGCTCGTTACTATTTATCTTATCACAAAACTATCTATCACCTACTATTTCAGTGCTTGCAGAGAAAACCTTACTGAAAACCGCTTATCATTTCCTTCTGCTCCTCGTTGGGTTCGACACTCTTACTTATCGAAAGGACTACGATAGATACCCTACACTTGTGGGTCATCAAGACTCTTTTCTTGCGCCGTTGTCGGGAAGCGTGGCGCTCTTGGTGAGTGGAACTTGGTAAGGAAACATTTATATAGTGTGCTGAAATTTTCTGTTACTTGCCACTATGGAAACTAATCCTTTGAAGGGCTTGATTGGGGTATCTTCACCCCAACCAGAAGAGCAAAGAGATGCTCCTCAACTTACTGAACCTTATGAAAATATTCACTTTGAGATTCCTTCGGGTATGATAGAAAAACTGGTAGCTAATCCTTTTGCAGGAGACGGAACATTGCATCCCGACTTACACCTTATCTTTGTGGATGAAGTTTGTGGATTATTTAAGCTTGCAGGTATTCCCGATGATGTTGTCAAAAGGAAGGTCTTCCCTTTATTTTTGAAGGGAGATGCAATGACATGGTATAGGCTATGTGATGATACGAGATCTTGGAATTATAAGCGATTGAAGTTAGAATTTCACCAGAAGTTCTATCCTATGCATCTTGTTCATCGTGATCGTAATTACATATATAATTTCTGGCCTCGCGAAGGAGAAAGCATCGCTCAAGCTTGGGGTAGGCTTAAGTCAATGTTATATTCATGCCCCAATCATGAGCTCTCTCGGGAAATGATTATTCAGAATTTTTATGCTCGACTTTCTCTTGATAATCGCAACTTGCTCGATACTTCCTGTGCTGGTTCCTATATGCTGAAGACTATTGATTTCAAATGGAACTTATTGTAAAGAATTAAACGCAACTCTGAAGATTGGGGTTCCGACGATGGTAAGGAGTCAGGTATGACACCTAAGTTTGATTGTGTTAAATCTTTTATGGATACCGATGCTTTCCGTGGATTTAGCTCTAAGTATGGACTTGACTCTGAGATAGTAGCTACTTTTTGTGAAACCTTTGCTACTCATGTTGATCTCCCTAAAGATAAGTGGTTTAAATATAATCCTCCTATTGAAGTGAAAGTAGTTTCACCTATTACAGTCGAAGAGAAGACTATTACATATAGTGATCCTATTATTCCTGCTGCTTATGTTGAAAAACCTCCTTTTCCTATTAGGATAAAAGATCATGTTAAAGCTTCGATTTTTGTTCGTAAGAGTAATACTAGGACCTATACACATCCTAAGCAAATTAATGTTGAACCTGGTATTGCTATGATTAAAGAACTCTTGGATGAAGACTTAGATGGGCATGTTATCTCTTTCGTGGGTGAAACTGCTAATATTGCTAGACCCGATACTAAGACCCGTAGACCTGTTGTAGGCACTCCTGTTATTTCTGTTAAAATAGGAGATCATTGTTATCATGGCTTATGTGATATGGGTGCTAGTGCTAATGCGATACCTTATGATCTTTATAAAGAAATTATGCACGATATTGCACCTGTTGAATTAGAAGATATTGATGTTACTATTAAGCTTGCCAATAGGGACACCATTAAACCTATTGGGATTGTTAGAGATGTTGAAGTCTTGTGTGGGAAGATTAAATACCCTGCTGATTTTCTTGTTCTTGGTTCCCCACAAGATGATTTTTGTCCCATTATTTTTGGTAGACCCTTCTTGAACACTGCTAGTGCTAAGATTGATTGTGAAAAGAATATTGTCACTGTTGGCTTAGATGGTATGTCTCATGAGTTTAATTTCGCTAAGTTTAGTAGACAACATCGTGAAAAGGAACCATCTAGTAAGGATGAAATTATTGGTCTTGCTTCCGTTGTTATTCCTCCAACTGATCCGATAGAACAATATATTGCTAGACCATGAAAACGATATGTTTATGAAGGAAAGGGAAGAAATAGATGAAGTGTTCCTTAAACAAGAACCTATGTTGAAACATAATCTTCCCGTTGAAATTCTTGGGGATCCCCCTCCACCCAAGGGTGATCCCGTGTTTGAACTCAAACCATTACCTGATAATCTTAAGTATGCTTATCTTGATGAAAAAGAAATATATCCTGTTATTATTAGTGCTAACCTTTCAGAGAAAGAAGAAAAAAGATTATTGAAAACTCTGAAGAAGCACCGAGCTGCTATTGGATATACCCTCGATGATCTCAAGGGCATTAGTCCCACATTATGTCAACACAAAATTTCAGTGGAGAAAGATGCCAAACCTGATAGAGATCCTCAAAGACGATTAAATCCCAAAATGAAGGAAGTGGTAAGAAAGGAGATACTAAAACTCCTTGAGGCAGGTATTATTTATCCCGTTGCTGATAGTGAATGGGTAAGCCCTGTCCATTGTGTCCCTGAAAAGGGAGGTATTACCGTTGTCCCTAATGATAAAGATGAATTGATCCTGCAAAGAATTATTACAGGCTATAGGATGGTAATTGATTTCCGCAAGTTAAATAAAGCTACTAAGAAAGATCATTACCCTTTGCCTTTTATTGATCAAATGCTAGAAAGGCTATCCAAGCACACACATTTTTGCTTTCTAGATGGTTATTCTGGCTTCTCTTAGATACCTGTATCAGCGGGGGATCAATCTAAAACTACTTTTACTTGCCCTTTTGGTACTTTTGCTTATAGACGTATGCCTTTTGGTTTATGTAATGCACCTGCTACCTTTCAAAGATGCATGATGGCTATATTTTCTGATTTTTGTGAAAAGATTTGTGAGGTATTCATGGATGACTTCTCTGTCTATGGATCCTCTTTTGATGATTGTTTGAGCAACCTTGATCGAGTTTTGCAGAGATGCGAAGACACTAGTCTCGTCCTGAATTGGGAAAAGTGTCACTTTATGGTTAATGAAGGCATTGTCTTGGGGCACAAGATCTCCGAGAGAGGTATTGAAGTTGATAAAGCCAAAGTTGATGCTATTGAAAAGATGCCATGTCCCAAGGACATAAAAGGTATAAGAAGTTTCCTTGGTCATGCCGGTTTTTATAGGAGGTTCATTAAGGACTTTTCTAAAATCTCTAGGCCTCTGACTAACTTATTGCAAAAAGATATTCCTTTTGTCTTTGATGATGATTGTGTAGAAGCATTTGAAACACTTAAGAAAGCTTTGATCACAGCACCTATTGTTTAGCCACCTGATTGGAATTTGCCTTTTGAAATTATGTGTGATGCTAGTGATTATGCTGTAGGTGTTGTTCTAGGGCAAAGAGTCGATAAGAAATTGAATGCTATCCATTATGCTAGTAAGACTCTTGATACTGCCCAGAGAAATTATGCTACCACTGAAAAAGAATTCTTAGCAGTTGTGTTTGCATGTGATAAGTTTAGACCTTATATTGTTGATTCCAAAGTTACTATTCACACTGATCATACTGCTATTAAATATCTTATGGAAAATAAAGATGCTAAGCCTAGACTCATTAGATGGGTTCTCTTGCTCCAAGAATTTGACTTCCATATTATTGATAGAAAGGGAGCTGAGAACCCCGTTGCGGACAACTTGTCTAGGTTAGAGAATGTTCTTGATGACCCACTGCCTATTAATGATAGTTTTCCTGATGAACAATTAGCGGTTGTCAATGCTTCTCGTACTGCTCCTTGGTATGCTAACTATGCTAATTACATTTTTTCTAAATATATACCGCCTAGTTTCACATACCAGCAAAAGAAAAAGTTCTTTTATGATTTAAGACATTACTTTTGGGATGATCCACACCTTTATAAAGAAGGAGTAGATGGTATTATTAGACGTTGTGTGCCTGAGCATGAACAGGAACAAATCCTACACAAGTGTCACTCTGAATCATATGGAGGACACCACGCTGGAGATAGAACTGCACACAAGGTACTACAATCTGGTTTTTATTAGCCCACTCTTTTCAAAGATGCTCGTAAGTTTGTCGTATCTTGTGATGAATGTCAAAGAATAGGTAACATCAGTAGACGTCAAGAAATGCCTATGAATTATTCTCTTGTTATTGAACCGTTTGATGTTTGGGGCTTTGATTATATGGGACCTTTTCCTGCCTCCAATGGTTATACACATATTTTAGTTGCTATTGATTACGTTACTAAGTGGGTAGAAGCTATTCCAACTAGTAGTGCTGATCATAACACTTCTATTAAAATGCTTAAAGAAGTTATTTTTCGAGGTTTGGAGTCCCTAGATATCTTATGACTGATGGTGGTTCACACTTTATTCATGGTGCTTTCCGTAAGATGCTTGCTAAGTATGATGTCAATCATAGAATTGCATCTCCTTATCACCCGCAGTCTAGTGGTCAAGTAGAGTTGAGCAATAGAGAGCTCAAATTAATTTTGCAAAAGACTGTGAATAGATCTAGAAAGAATTGGTCCAAAAAACTTGATGATGCATTATGGGCCTATAGAACTGCATACAAAAATCCTATGGGTATGTCTCCATATAAGATGGTTTATGGAAAAGCATGTCATTTACCTCTTGAACTTGAACATAAAGCATATTGGGCTATTAAAGAGCTTAATTATGACTTCAAACTTGCCGGTGAGAAAAGGTTATTTGATATTAGCTCACTTGATGAATGGAGAACCCAAGCATATGAGAATGCCAAGCTTTTCAAAGAAAAAGTCAAACGCTGGCATGATAAAAGGATACAAAAGCGTGAGTTTAACGTAGGAGATTATGTGTTATTGTTCAACTCTCGTTTAAGATTTTTTGCAGGAAAACTTCTCTCAAAATGGGAAGGTCCCTACGTTATCGAGGAGGTCTATCGTTCTGGTGCTATAAAAATCAACAACTTTGAAGGCACAAATCCGAGGGTGGTAAACGGTCAAAGAATTAAACATTATATTTCAGGTAATCCTATCAATGTTGAAACTAATATTATCGAAACCATAACCCTGAGGAATACATAAGAGACACTTTCCAGAACGTTCCAGACTCTGAAAAGGCATAGGTACGTGGTACGGTAAGTAAACCGACTCCAAAACAACTCTAATGGCAATTTTCATCAGTTTTGGATTATTTAAGGATTTTAGGAAGAAAGAAGTAGTCCGAAAGGGACACGAGGCTCCCATGAGAGAGGAGGGCGCGCCCACCCTGTAGGGCGCGCCCCTGTCTCGTGGGCACCTCTTGTGCCTCCCGGACTCCGTTTTCTTGTATGCTACGTATTTTGGTCGGTAAAAATTCCTTATATATACTCCCGAAGGTTTTGACCACCGTATCATGCAAATATCCTCTGTTTTCGTTTCGAGTTGTTTCTGTTTCAGATCTAGAGCATCATGTCGTCTTCAAGCGCTCCCAAGGACAAGTTTTTCGAGAGGGTTATCAACCCCTATCTTGCGGAGGTGCTGCATCACCCTCAAACCATTGAGATGCGTGAGGGGGTGTTGCACATCCGCGATGTGGAAGGACCAAGGCGTACCGGGAGCATGGAGACAAAGCTCGAAGCCATGGAACAAGAAGTTTTCAAGTGTCAAGGGATGGTGGAGCGTGGACCCAACGCCAACCAGATGATGATCACGGAGTTCACCAACAATCACAAGCTGGATGCCAAAGTCCTTGGGGAGACCATCTTCAAGCTTCAAGAGAAAATCGAGCACCTCCAAGCCCAGATTTATGACCTGCAAAACCAGAACTGTGAGTATGAATATAGATTCAAGCGAATGAGTTTGGCTGCAGATTTAAGGATCCCAGAGACTCGATCATCCTTTTATGATGGAGAGTGTATGCCTTGGAAGATGGATGACAAGCCTAGTTCATCAACAACTCCTACTTCACCACCTCCGAAGAAATAATCACATCGGTATGGGCACTCCCCTTGGCAACTGCCAAGCTTGGGGAGGTGCTCCGGTATCGTATCACCATCACACTCCTATCTTTATTGCTTTATTTAGTTCGATCCTTTTAGTAGTATGTTGATCTATTAGTTTGAAGTTTTGATATCAAGTAGTTTTGAGTTTTCCGTTGTGGTCCCTTTATGTAATCGAGTCCGTGTGCTTTTTATAATAAAGATTAGTGTTGAGTCAAGGGCTTTGCTATGTTGCTATGATCTCGAAAGTAGAAAGAACAAAAGAGTTCATATTGATCTTATGGATAGTGATAATTTCACACATAGAAAGTATGAGGCATAAAAATTGTTGAGAGTTGATGAACGTAGCCTTGGACATCGTTGCAATTAATAGGAAGTAATAAGGAAAGAGGGGTTCACATATAGATATATAATCTTGGACATCTTTTATGATTGTGAAGCACTCATTAAGTATGACATGCTAAAAGAGTTGATGTTGGACAAGGAAGACAACATAATGGTTTATGTTTTCCGACATCTCAGTTAAAGTATATTGTCATTGACCTTCCAAATATGTCGAGCTTGCCTTTCCCCCTCATGCTAGCCAAAATTCCTTGCACTAAGTAGAGATACTACTTGTGCTTCCAAATATCTTCAAACCCAGTTTTGCCATGAGAGTCCACCATACCTACCTATGGATTGAGTAAGATCCTTCAAGTAAGTTGTCATCGGTGCAAGCAATAAAAAGTGCTCTCTAAATATGCATGACTTATTAGTGCACAGAAAATAAACTTTGTACGAACTTGTTGTGGAAGTAATAAAAGCTACGGAGTGCATAATAAAGGTCCACATACAAGGGGCAATATAAAGTGATGTTCTTTTGCATAAAGATTTTGTGTATCCAACCCTAAAAGCGCATGACAACCTCTTCTTCCCTCTGCGAAGGGCCTATCTTTTACTTTATGTTTTTTACTTTATGTTTGAGTAAAGGTGATCCTCACCTTTCCCTTTTCATTTTATCCTTTGGCAAGCTCTTCGTGTTTTAAAGATCATGATATATATATCCAATTGGATGTAAGTTGGCATAGGCTATTATTGTTGACATCACCTAAAGGTGAATATGTTGGAGGCAACCAATAAGCCCCTATCTTTCTCAGTGTCCGGCCGAAACTTTATAACCACAAGTATTGCGTGAGTGTTAACAATTATGGGGGACTACGAGATAGTTGAGTATGTGAGCTTGCTGAAAAGCTCTATTATTGACTCTTTCTGATGTTATGATAAATTGCAATTGCTTCAATGACTGAGATTATAGTTTGTTAGTTCCCAATGAAGTTTTTGAACCATACTTGACATTGTGAATTGCTTATTACTTGAACATAGGAAATCATATGACAAAATCCATATATGTTGCTGTTATTAGAATGATCATGATGCCCTCATGTCCGTATTTTATTTTTATCGACACCTCTATCTCTAAACATGCGGACATATTTTTCGATTTCGGCTTCCGCTTGAGGACAAGCGAGGTCTAAGCTTGGGGGAGTTGATACGTCCATTTTGCATCATGCTTTTATATCAATATTTATTGCATTATGGGCTGTAATTACACATTATATCTCAATACTTATGGCTATTCTCTCTTATTTTACAAGGTTTACCATGAAGAGGGGGAATGCCGGCAGCTGGAATTCTGGCTGGAAAAGGAGCAAACGTTGGAAACCTATTCTGCACAACTCCAAAAGACCTGAGGCTCCACGAAACAACTTTTTGGATTTATTAAGGAATTATGAGCAAAAGAAATAGGCCAGGGGACCCACACCCTGTCCAGGAGATAGGGGGGCGCCCCCCCCCCCTAGGGCGCGACCCCCCCTCGGGCGCGCCCCCTATCTCTTGGGCCCCCTGGTGGGCCTCCAGCGTCCATCTTCTGCTATATGAAGGGTTTTGTCCTGGAAAAATTCGTGGGCAAGCTTACGAGACGAAACTCCACTGCCACGAGGCGGAACCTTGCCGGAATCAATCTAGGGCTCTGGCGGAGCTGTTCTGCCGGGGACACTTCCCTCCGGGAGGGGGAAATCATCACCAACGTCATCACCAACGATCCTCTCATCGGGAGGGGGTCAATCTCCATCAACATCTTCACCAGCACCATCCCATCTCAAAACCCTAGTTCATCTCTTGTATCCAATCTTGTATCAAAACCACAAATTGGTACCTGTGGGTTGCTAGTAGTGTTGATTACTCCTTGTAGTTGATACTAATTGGTTTACTTGGTGGAAGATCATATGTTCAGATCCTTCATGCATATTATTACCCTCTGATTATGAACATGAATATGCTTTGTGAGTAGTTACGTTTGTTCCTGAGGACATGGGTGAAGTCTTGCTATTAGTAGTCATGTGAATTTGGTATTCGTTCGATATTTTGATGAGATGTATGTTGTCTCTCCTCTAGTGGTGTTATGTGAACGTCGACTACATGACACTTCACCATTATTTGGGCCTAGAGGAAGGCATAGGGAAGTAATAAGTAGATGATGGGTTGCTAGAGCGACAGAAGCTTAAACCCTAGTTTATGCGTTGCTTCGTTAGGGGTTGATATGGACCCATATGTTTAATGTTGTGGTTAGGTTTACCTTAATACTCCTTTTTGTAGTTGCGGATGCTTGCAATAGGGGTTAATCATAATGGGATGCTTGTCCATGTTAGGGCAGTACCCAAGTGCCGGTCCACCCACATATCAAATTATCAAAGTACCGAACGCGAATCTTATGAACGTGATGAAACTAGCTTGACGATAATTCCCAATGTGTCCTCGGGAGCTCCTTCCTCATTATTAGAATTTGTCCAAACTTATCCTTTGCTACATAAAGGATTGGGCCACCTTGCTGCACTTTATTTACTTCATTTACTTTTTGCTCGTTACTATTTATCTTATCACAAAACTATCTATCACCTACTATTTCAGTGCTTGCAGAGAAAACCTTACTGAAAACTGCTTATCATTTCCTTCTGCTCCTCGTTGGGTTCGACACTCTTACTTATCGAAAGGACTACGATAGATCCCCTACACTTGTGGGTCATCAGCCCACACCCTGTCCACGAGGGTGGGGGGGCGCGCCCACGTGGGCCCCCTGATGCTCCACCGACCTCAACTCCATCTCTATATATTCCGTTTCGCGGAGAAAAAACAGAGAGAAAGTTTCATCATGTTTTACGATACGGAGCCGCCGCCATGCCCTAATCTCTCTCGGGAGGGCTGATCTAGAGTCCGTTCGGGGCTCCTGAGAGGGGGTTCGTCGCCGTCGTCATCATCAACCATCCTCCATCGCCAATTTCATGATGCTCACCGCCGTGCGTGAGTAATTCCATCATAGGCTTGCTGGACGGTGATGGGTTGGATGAGATTTACCATGTAATCAAGTTAGTTTTGTTAGGGTTTGATCCCTAGTATCCACTATGTTCTGAGATTGATGTTGCTATGACTTTGCTATGCTTAATGCTTGTCACTAGGGCCCGAGTGCCATGATTTCAGATTTGAACCTATTATGTTTTCATGAATATATGTGAGTTCTTGATCCTATCTTGCAAGTCTATAGTCACCTATTATGTGTTATGATCCGACAACCCCGAAGTGACAATAATCGGGATACTTCTCGGTGATGACCGGAGCTTGAGGAGTTCATGTATTCACTATGTGCTAATGCTTTGTTCCGGTTCTCTATTAAAAGGAGGCCTTAATATCCCTTAGTTTCCACTAGGACCCCGCTACCACGGGAGGGTAGGACAAAAGATGTCAGGCAAGTTCTTTTCCATAAGCACGTATGACTATATTCGGAATACATGCCTACATTACATTGATGAACTGGAGCTAGTTCTGTGTCACCCTATGTGATACGTCTCCAACGCATCTATAATTTTTGATTGTTCCATGCTATTATATTATTTGTTTTGAATGATTATGGGCTTTATTATACACTTTTATATTACTTTTGGGACTAACCTATTAACCGGAAGCCCAGCCCATATTGCTGTTTTATTGCCTGTTTTAGTATTTCGAAGAAAAGGAATATCAAACGGAGTCCAAATGACGTGCCAATTTTTGAGGATTTTTTATGGACCAAAAGAAGACCACGGAGCATCGGAGTTGGGCCAGAAGAGCTCCGGGCTTCCCACGAGATAGGAGGGCGCGCCCCCTGTCTCGTGGACGGCCCGGAGACCCCCTTGACGTGAAACCAACGCCAATAATTCCTATAAATACTGAAACTTTCAGGAATTAACCTAGATCGGAAGTTCCGCCGCCGCAAGCCTCTGTAGCCACCAAAAACCTCTCGGGAGCCCTTCCCGGCACCCTGCCGGAGGGGGGAACCATCACAGGTGGCCATCTTCATCATCCCGGCGCTCTCCATGATGAGGAGGGAGTAGTTCACCCTCGAGGCTGAGGGTATGTAGCAGTAGCTATGTGTTTGATCTCTCTCTCTCGTGTTCTCTCTCATGTTCCCTCTATGGCACGATCTTGATGTATCCGAGCTTTGCTATTGTAGTTGGATCTTATGATGTTTCTCCCCCTCTACTCTCTTGTGATGAATTGAGTTTTCCCTTTGAAATTATCTTATCGGATTGAATCTTTTATGAGAACACTTGATGTATGTCTTGCCGTGCTTATCTATGGTGACAATGGGATATCATGTGCCTCTTGATGTATGTTTTGGTGACCAACTTGCGGGTTGCACCCATGAACCTATGCATAGGGGTTGGCACACGTTCTTGACTCTCCGGTAGAAACTTTGGGACACTCTTTGAAGTACTTTGTGTTGGTTGAATAGATGAATCTGAGATTGTGTGATGCATATCATATAATCATGCCCACTGATACTTCAGGTGACAATGGAGTATCTAGGTGACATTAGGGTTTTGGTTGATTTGTGTCTTAAGGTGTTATTCTAGTACGAACTCTTTTATAGATCGATCCGAAAGAATAAATTTGAGGTGGTTTCGTACCCTACCATAATCTCTACCTTTGTTCTCCGCTATTAGTGGCTTTGGAGTGATTCTTTGTTGCATGTTAAGGGCTTGTTATATGATCTATCTATGTTATTATTGTTGAGAGAACTTGCACTAGTGAAAGTATGAACCCTATGCCTTGTTTCCTATCATTGCAATACCGTTTACGCTCACTTTTACCACTTGTTACCTTGCTGTTTTTATTATTTCAGATTACAAAAACCTTTATCTACTATCTATTTTGCACTTGTATCACCATCTCTTCGCCGAACTAGTGCACCTATACAATTTACCATTGTATTGGGTGTGTTGGGGACACAAGAGACTCTTTGTTATTTGGTTGCAGGGTTGCTTGAGAGAGACCATCCTCATCCTATGCCTCCTACGGATTGATAAACCTTAGGTCATCCACTTGAGGGAAATTTGCTACTGTCCTACAAACCTGTGCACTTGCAGGCCCAACAACGTCTACAAGAAGAAGGTTGTGTAGTAGACATCAAGCTCTTTTCTAGTGTCGTTGCCGGGGAGGTGAGTGCTTGAAGGTATATCTTTAGATCTTGCAATCGAATCTTTTTGTTTCTTGTTTTATCACTAGTTTAGTTTATAATAGAAAACTACAAAAAAATGGAGTTGAGTTTGTCTCATACGCTTCGTCTTTTTAATATCTTTCGTGAGTATGATGAAAGGGAAAATTGTGCTCAAGTGCTAGAAGAAGAATTACATAGAATGCTTGGCATGAAATATGTGAATGATGAGTATGATTGAAATGTTTTTATAATGAATTCCTTGAATATCCATGATGCTAATGATATGCAAAGCCACAAGCTTGGGGAAGCTATGTTTGATGAATATGATATTTTTTGTCCCCCAAGTTTTGATGAGCAAATTTATTATGATGAAAGCATGCCTCCTATTTATGATGATTATATTGATGAAAGTGGGTTTGGAAGAGTTTCAACTTTAGGTAGTATTGATCCCACTATTTTGGAGGATATTGAATCTTATTGTGATAAATATGAAAGTGGATTTGGAAGAGTGTCAACATTATTTAGTGATGATTCCACTATTTCAGAAGAGGTTCCAATTGATTATGAGAACAAAGTTGCTATCTACGATGATTATTGTGATGAGTTGTATGCTATTAAGAATAATGATAACCATGAAACTTCTCATCATGATTTTAGTTTTCAATTGGATTATGCCTCACATGATAATTATTTTGTTGAGTTTGCTCCCACTACTATTCGATGAGAAGAATTTGCTTATGTGGAGAGTAGTAAATTTTCTATGCTTGTAGATCATGAAAAGAATGCTTTAGGTGCTGGTTATATTGTTCGAATTCATTCATGATGCTACTGGAAATTATTATGAGGGAGGAACATATGCTTGTAGGAATTGCAATAATATCAAGTTTCCTCTCTATGTGCTTAAAATTTTGAAGCTATGCTTGTTTCACCTTCCTATGCTAGTTGATTATTGTTCCCATAAGTTGTTTGCTCACAAAATCCCTATGCATAGGAAGTGGGTTAGGCTTAAATGTGCTAGTCATATTCTTCATGATGCTCTCTTTATGTTTCAATTCTTATCTTTTATGTGAGCATCATTGTCATCATCATGCCTAGCTAGAAAGGCATTAAAGAAAAGCGCTTGTTGGGAGACAACCCAATATTTACCCTTACTGTTTTTGTGTGTCCACATGATTATGCTACTGTAGTAATCATGTTTTATAGCTTTTGTTTCAATAAAGTGCCAAGTAGAACCTTTGGGAAGACTTGGGTGAAGTTTATGTGATCTTGCTGTAAAAAACAGAAACTTTTGCGCTCACGAGATTAGCTGCCATTTTTTACTGGAGAGTGATTTTAGGTTGATTCTTTTTGAATATGATTAATAGACAAATTACTCAGGTCCTCCAATTTATTTCATAATTTTTGGGGTTCCAGAGGTATACGTTTGATACAGATTACTACAGACTGTTCTGTTTTTGACAGATTCTGTTTTCATTGTGTTGTTTGCTTATTTTGATGCATCTATGGCTAGTATTAAGTGGTATGAACCATAGAGAAGTTGGAATACAGTAAGTTTTACACCAATATGAATTTAGAATGAGTTCATTACAGTACCTAAGTGGTGGTTTTATTTTCTTATACTAACGGAGCTTACGAGTTTTGTGTTGAGTTTTGTGTGGTTGAAGTTTTCAAGTTTTGGGTAAGGATTCGATGGACTATGGAATAAGGAGTGGGAAGAGACTAAACTTGGGGATGACCAAAGCACCCCAAGGTAATATTCAAGGACAACCAAGATCCTAAGCTTGGGGATGCCCCGGATGGCATCCCCTCTTTCGTCTTCGTTCATCGGTAACTTTACTTGGAGCTATATTTTTATTCACCACATGATATGTGTTTTGCTTGGAGCGTCATTTTATTTTGTTAGTGTTTGCTTGCTGCTATTTAGGATAATGTTTTGCGTCTTTAGTTTCAATAAAAATGTCAAGGATTGCCTTTGCCATGCTTATTTTGCTAGTATACATATTGCTGTTTGAAAACAGAAAGTTTACCGCTGTTGCAAAAATTCCCTAGAAAATTTAGAGAACGATATAACATTGAATATTTTTGCATATTAAGCTATGATAAATTTATTACAGTGGGAATTTTAGTCCATAATTTTTGGAGTCAGGGAAGTATTTATACTCTTGCATTCTTTACAGACTGTACTGTTTTGGCAGATTGCTGTTATGGTTGCATTGTTTGCGTATGTTTGCTTGTTTAATGATTCTATTTGAGGATAGGAGTATTAAATATGAAGAGATATTTATTATTTAATGTTGAATAATAATTTTAGTGATTTGTTACAGTAAAAGATGATAAGGTTTTGCATTGGTTTATACTAACCTATCTCACGAGTTCTTGTTGAGTTTGTTGTGAATGAAGCTTTTGATAAAAAGAGAAACCATGATATGAGAGGAATTAAGGAGACATAAAAGCTTAAGATTGGGGATGCCCAAGGCACCCCAAGATAATATTTCAAGAAGTCTCAAGCATCTAAGCTTGGGTATGCCCTCGTAGGCATCCCACCTTTCTTCTTCAACAACTATCAGTTAGTATCAATTGAGCCTAAGTTTTTGCTTCTTCACATGAGTTGTGCTATCCTTGCAATGTCTTTTTATTTTGTTTTTCTTGCTGCTTGAATAAGATACCAAGATCTGAAATTCTTTAATGGGAGAGAGTCTTTTGCATAGTTGCATAATCATTTAGCTACTCTTTGATCTTCACTTATATCTTTCGGAGTAGTTTGTCGTTTGCTCTAGTACTTCACTTATATTTTTTAGAGAACGGCGGTGGTTATATTTTGAAGAAATTGCTAGTCTCTCATGATTCACTTATATTATTTTGAGAATCTTAAACAGCATGGTAATTTGAATGAAAACTATCATAGGAAGTGAATTGGATGCTATGATCAACTTGATGCTTGATAATTGTTTTGAGATATAAAGGTAGTAATGTTAGGGTCATGCTAGTGGGTAATTATGAAATTGAGAAATACTTTTGTTGAAGTTGGCAAGTCCCGTAGCATGCACGTATGGTAAAAGTTGTGTGACAAATTTTTTGCATGAGGTGCTCTTTTGAGTGTCTTCCTTATGAGTGGCAGTCGGGGACGAGCGATGAAATTTTTTCCTACCAATCTATCCCTCTTGGGGCATGTGTAGTAGTACTTTGCTTCGAGGGTTAAGTAGACTTTTGCAATAAGTATATGAGTTCTTTATGACTAATGTGAGTCCATGGATATACGCACACTCATCCTTCCACTTTGCTAGCCTCTCTTATTACCGCGCAATTTTCGCCGGTACCATACACCCACTATATACCTTCCTCAAAACAGCCACCATACCTACCTATTATGGCATTTCCATAGCCATTCCAAGATATATTGCCATGCAACTTTCCACCGTTCCGTTTATTATGACACGTTTCATCATTGTCATATTGCTCTTTGCATGATCATGTAGTTGACATCGTATTTGTGGCAAGGCCACCTCCATAATTTTCATACATGTCGCTCTTGATTCATTGCATATCCCGGTACACCGCCGGAGGCATTCATATAGAGTCATATTTTGTCCTAGCTTTGAGTTGTAAATCCATAAAAGTGTGATGATCTTCATTATTAGAGCATTGTCCCAGTGAGGAAAGAATGATGAAGACTATGATTCCCCCACAAGTCGGGATGAGACTTCGGACTTTATAAAAATAAAATAGGCCAAAGAGGCCCATCAAAAAGAAAGAAAAAAGAGAAAGAAAAAGGAGAAAGAAAGAAAAAGAAAAAAAGGAAGAAGAAAAAGAAAAAAAATGAGAGAAAAAGAGAGAAGGGACAATGCTACTATCTCTTTTTCCACACTTGTGCTTCAAAGTAGCACCATGATCTTCATGATAGAGAGTCTCCTATGTTGTCACTTTCATATACTAAGTGGGAATTTTTTATTATAGAACTTGGCTTGTATATTCCAATGATGGGCTTCCTCAAAGTGCCCTAGGTCTTCGTGAGCAAGCAAGTTGGATGCACACCCACTTAGTTTCTTTTGTTGATCTTTAATATATTTATAGCTCTAGTGCATCCGTTGCATGACAATCCCTACTCACTCACATTGATATCTATTAATGGGCATCTCCATAGCTCGTTAGTACGCCTAGTTGATGTGAGACTATCTTCTTCCTCTTTTTGTCCTCACAACCACCATATACCACCATAGTGTTATGTCCATGGCTTACGCTCATGTATTGCGTAAGAGTTGAAAAAGCTGAAGCGCGTTAAAAAGTATGAAACAAATGCTCGGCTCGTCATCGGGGTTGTACATGATGGGAGTATTTTGTGTAATGAAAATGAAGCATGGCCTAACTATATGATTTTGTAGGGATAAGCTTTCTTTGGCTATGCTATTTTGATAGGACATGATTATTTGTTAGTATGCTTTGAAGCATTATTAATTTTATGTATTATAAGCTTTTATTTAGAATCATTTGGATCTGAATATTCATGCCACAATAAAGAGAAATTACATTTAGAATCATGCTAGGTAGCATTCCACATCAAAAATTCTGTTTTTATCATTTACCTACTCGAGGACGAGTAGGAATTAAGCTTGGGGATGCTTGATACGTCTCCAACGTATCTATAATTTTTGATTGTTCCATGCTATTATATTATCTGTTTTGAATGATTATGGGCTTTATTATACACTTTTATATTACTTTTGGGACTAACCTATTAACCGGAAGCCCAGCCCATATTGCTGCTTTATTGCCTATTTCAGTATTTCGAAGAAAAGGAATATCAAACGGAGTCCAAATGACGTGCCAATTTTTGAGGATTTTTTATGGACCAAAAGAAGACCACGGAGCATCAGAATTGGGCCAGAAGAGCTCCGGGATGCCCACGAGATAGGAGGGCGCGCCCCCTGTCTCGTGGACGGCCGGGAGACCCCCCTGACGTGAAACCAACGCCAATAATTCCTATAAATACTGAAACTTTCGGGAATTAACCTAGATCAGAAGTTCCGCCGCCGCAAGCCTCTATAGCCACCAAAAACCTCTCGGGAGCCCTTCCCGACACCCTGCCGGAGGGGGGAACCATCACCGGTGGCCATCTTCATCATCCCGGCGCTCTCCATGACGAGGAGGGAGTAGTTCACCCTCGAGGCTGAGGGTATGTACCAGTAGCTATGTGTTTGATCTCAACCTCTCTCTCTCGTGTTCTCTCTCGTGTTCCCTCTATGGCACGATCTTGATGTATCCCGAGCTTTGCTATTGTAGTTGGATCTTATGATGTTTCTCCCCCTCTACTCTCTTGTGATGAATTGAGTTTTTCCTTTGAAGTTATCTTATCGGATTGAGTCTTTTATGAGAACACTTGATGTATGTCTTGTCATGCTTATCTGTGGTGACAATGGGATATCATGTGCCTCTTGATGTATGTTTTGGTGACCAACTTGCGGGTTGCACCCATGAACCTATGCATAGGGGTTGGCACACGTTCTTGACTCTCCGGTAGAAACTTTGGGACACCCTTTGAAGTACTTTGTGTTGGTTGAATAGATGAATCTGAGATTGTGTGATGCATATCGTATAATCATGCCCACGGATACTTGAGGTGACAATGGAGTATCTAGGTGACATTAGGGTTTTGGTTGATTTGTGTCTTAAGGTGTTATTCTAGTACGAACTCTTTTATAGATCGATCCGAAAGAATAACTTTGAGGTGGTTTCGTACCCTACCATAATCTCTACGTTTGTTCTCTGCTATTAGTGGCTTTGGAGTGATTCTTTATTGCATGTTGAGGGCTTGTTATATGATCTATCTATGTTATTATTGTTGAGAGAACTTGCACTAGTGAAAGTATGAACCCTAGGCCTTGTTTCCTATCATTGCAATACCGTTTACGCTCACTTTTACCACTTGTTACCTTGCTGTTTTTATTATTTCAGATTACAAAAATCTTTATCTACTATCTATTTTGCACTTGTATCACCATCTCTTCGCCGAACTAGTGCACCTATACAATTTACCATTGTATTGGGTGTGTTGAGGACACAAGAGACTCTTTGTTATTTGGTTGCAGGGTTGCTTGAGAGAGACCATATTCATCCTACGCCTCCTACGGATTGATAAACCTTAGGTCATCCACTTGAGGGAAATTTTCTACTATCCTACAAACCTGTGCACTTGCAGGCCCAACAACGTCTACAAGCACTACAACAGGAACCCCCCTACAGCAACGCATTGATGCGTTGTTGTATGTCTGTATAAGTGTTGCACTGGTCTACACCAACGGATTAATATGTGTTGCCGTTGGTGGCGTTGCAAGGGTCTACAACAACGTATATACATCCGTTGATAACCAACGTCTAGAAACGTTGCTATCTAGCAACGTAAGGGTTAGAGTCTAACAACACTACATATACGTTGCTGGTCACCGTGCACAAAGGCTTTTCAGATAGATGTCCAACCCAATCCAGCCCAATATGGGATGGGCTTTTCTAATGGGCATATATATAATATTGCCATCCAGCCCAATATGGGTTGATCAGTCAACATTTCTATTAGGCCGTTACCATCTCTTCTATTTTTTGTTGGAAAAATCTCTACATTTAGCTGGCTCAATTCCATAGAGGCTACTTTTTCCATTGACCAAGTCAATTATCCAACACAGGGTATTTTCACATCACATGACAAATAATTACTCTATAAATATCAATGCCAATTCCACATCACGTTTCATAGTTCCCATTCCCCATAAGCCAAAATAACACAAGCTATATGTAAACCTGATACAACATGTAGCATCAACAGATACTAAGAAATATATTAACAAATGAGTGTTCTCTTGAGTCTCAAACACAATTGTATAGCTCTCCTCTTCAAAGTTACATTTGCAGGAGGCTCTTTCTCATGGCATCTTGAAGGCAGCTAGGGTTGCTTTGGTCTTTAATTGTCCATCCCAACTTCTTGAAAGATGATCTGCATATCATCCCATCAAAAGAATATGGCTAGAATCTGCAACAAAGATTTTAATATATCAGTAACCATGAGTTACAATAATATATCTACCATTGCAACAAAATTCTGAGTTTAGAACAACCATGTTCTCCTTACTGTAGCTTATATAAATATTACCTAACAAAACACTACTTTTCATAATGTTCATGATGGCATTTTACATATGCTGATAAGAGAACCATATCCAAATGAAAATGATAAATAAAGCTAGTGGCTCGAGATATCACTTTATCAGCAAATCAGAACAAAAGAAGCCATGATCTTCCTCACACAAACCACCAAGATCATTACCATCAGGGATCTGCTTGTCAAATCAGGCACCAATTTTTGAACACACATTTGTTCAAAAGCAAGCATCACTCTGGCTCGATAACCATAGCTTGCCCCCCCCCCAAGACCAACCAAAAGATTTATCAATATGTATATGTTCAGAATATGGTCATCATGACAAAAAGGCAGTCTATGTTTTGTCTGAACTCTAATACACACATATATAGTCAAGACAAAAATTCATTATTGTTGCATGTGAGGTGATCATTGTTGATTGAGTTCTACAATGAATTCTGCCATCGTCGTAGTTTTTGCTGTAATTGACTCTTCCCTTGTCCTTGCACACTCAATATTGTGTGATTTATTATGTGATCTTGTCACAAGGTTTTTTTTGCTTTCTCTGGAGATAACAGCTCATGCTCGATAATCTGCAATTGTATCAATGGCGCCTTTGTCATGTATAATGCAGTGTTGCTACTGTAGTAACTAATCAGTTCGTAACCTTCCCGCAAAAAAAATCAGTTCGTAACCTGTTAGCTCTGAATGGTGATCCAAAGCTACTACTTGAAAATATGCTAAACTGGACATGTATGCATTAGAAATCAACCAGATTAGTTGGGGATTGCCTCGTGGGTTGGGTAGCATAGTTGGGAGAATAATATATATTTCGACGCTTGCATTTGCCATTGCAAAATTAATCAGATATGCATGCACCTTGTCCGTAGCTAGGATTTGACGCGCAGAAATCAATCAGACAGACTAGTTAGAGACTACAACATATACTTGTGGAGAAGTACTACTACTTATTAGTACCTGGTGAGTATCCTGAGAGTACAAGAATTCAGCCATCTCACCGGAGTGGAACTGCAATAGTAATTTGTAAAATATCCTGAGCGGTTCCTCTGGCCCAATTTGGATGACCTTTGATGAAGCTAGCATTATGGATCTCACACCCCATTTACCCTGCGAAGGAGAACAGAGCAGATTAGATCACATAAAATGGTTAGTGAACTGCAAGCTTGCTTGGAATTAGTAGTTCAGTACTAATTAGTTGCTACTTGAGTAGAGGAAAGTACTGCGGCAGGGGATGCCTATTAGTAGTAATTGAGTTGGCACTTATGCAGATCCATGAAGTTAGCAGAAGTACGAGGATGCTAGGTATGGACGAGGAAATTGCATATCCGCGTGGAGCAGTTAACAAAGGTGAGTTAGCCTAAAAAAAGTTAACAAAGGTGAGTTCAAAATCCATTGGTGAATTAGTTTAAGTTGTTAGCAAGGAATCAAACAAGCGGGCGACGGGGGGAGTAAGCATCTGGACTACTGCGGGTTGAGCCATACAGCGGCCTTGAAGGTGCACGTACCATGCCGGTGGTGCTGCCGCGACGGGAAGTAGGCGAAACGACTACGAGGAGGCATTGGCGAGGTGGAGATACCTGAGGCGAATGGACGTGCCACAAGCGGGGCTGCTGGCCGGAGACCATTGAGGAGGCGATGCGGATGGAGCCCGAACTTACGCCGTCCCACATAGGAGGTGGCCCAGCGCCGTGGACCTTGCCGTTGCCACATGACCCAGGAGAAAGGAGGGGGATGGATGAGAACGACGGAAGCGGTGAGGGTATGCGGCCGACTTCCCCACGGTGCTCCTCTTTGTCTCGACGGCGCAAGGTAAACGAGTGGTGAGAGAACGACGGGGATGGGTTAACCGGATGGAGAGGAAAAACACAGGAGAGGCTAGATCCGGCGTGGAGGCGAGCCGTGAAGGCGCGAGCAGCGGCGGGTCAGATGAGAGCGGCGGCGCTAGTATAGGGGGCGGTTGCAGCGAGAGAGCCGGCAGCATTGCGGAGGCGTTGCGGTAGTGGGTTTGAGGGAGATAAAATTTATTTTAGAGCTAGAGTAATAATATATGGTCACCCAAAATTTCCTAGATCCCGCCACACACGTCCAAAAACATCTCGCATCGTGCGCTCATTTTTTATATATATTGCACGATGTTTTTCTCTGTTGGGTTGCCACGTTACATTATTATTAGTTTTGACTAATCTGGTTGGTTCGAAAATTCTTAGATATGCCACTTACTTTGTTCATCTCATCAAATTTAACAAAATAGTGTCCATATAAGACGTTTTTTAAGTTTTGTAGTACAAAACCGTCTTATATTTAGGTATAGAGGACATAAATATTTAAGGTATCTTCAAAGCGGACCCTTAAAATGCACATTCGAACCATGATGTTCGGATGTAATTTTTCATCTAATATGAACCCCTATTTGTATGCGGGCACGTCGGCGTGTCCATTTTCCGCAAAGCGGAAGGTTTGTGGGCGTCCCGACTGATGCCACATACGTGTCTGACACCCCGGTCTTACTGAAAGTAATTCTGGCGCCCTTGCCCTCTCACAGACAACCGTCCTCCGCTAGTCGTGCCACATTCGTGATGGCTCAGCGCGGACACGACCTGTCACTGGAGCCGGAATTGAAGTGGCACGACAGCCGAGAGCGCCGCCCATGTCGCGTCTCGGTCTCTGCGCATGTTCCATGCGGGAGGAACATGATCGCACGGGGCGACGAGACGACTATCTAACGCATTGAAGTCGGCTGTCCGTCCATCTGCCCACCGACATTAAACTGTCGTGGATATTGGGAAACCCACTCCGATTGCCCACATTGAAACAACACGCTACACGCGATCACGCACTCCAGGATCACTTTTGGTCCTCCTCTGCGCACCACCTCTGCCATGATCGCGAGCCCTAGCGCGTTGTGGGAGACCCTCTCGACGGAGCAGAAGTACGAGTTAGCTGGTCTTGCGGCCGGCTTGCCGGCGAGTTCTTCGTCTGAGGTGAGCGACAATGACCCTACGATGGAGAAGGCATCCGACGACGAGCCGGTGCCCGTGCCCATGCCGGTCCATGTCGTCTTCACCATGGAGTAGGCGTAGTGCACACTTCAACATCGTCATGGCGAGGAGTAGCTGGTGCCACCGGTGTTGGCGTTTTGGCTAGCGCAGGAGGACCTACGCTACAAACCTCACCCTCCTCATGCATCATCGGTTGGTGGAGGGCCAAATCTAGAGCGAGTTCGTGAGCGAGGAGGCCGTGGTGGATGATTACCTTCGCCGCCGCCGCCACCACCATGTCTATGTCACCAAGGAACCAGTACCCAAGGGAAAGTGATGACATAGTAGAACTAATAACAAAGGAAAGGGAGGGGTCACCACTCCTCAAGCCAACGACGCGGTCGTTGGACCAAAGAAAGGAAAGGCATCGAGACAGTGACGAGGAACCCTAGGCTTTTTGTATGTTTTCATGTTTTTTATTTAGAATATTTTTATATATGATTTTTTTAAAATATACAATGAACTTTTTCTAATTGCAATAACATTTTTCAATATGTGATGAACATTTCTAAAACACGATAAACATTTTGAAATATATATTAAACATTTTTAAATACTCGATGAACATTTTGAAATACACAATGAACACGTTTAAAATACAGGATGTATTTGTTTTTCTCAGATACGTATTTTCCTTTGAAATATGTGAGTGTTTTTTAAAATACATGATGAATTATTTTGAATACACAATAAATATTTTTAAAATTCACTATGACTTTTTGGTAATACATGATGAACATTATTCAAATATACGATGAACAATTGCTAAATACGTGATATGTTTTCATGAAATAGAGCATGTAGAATTTTTCAAATAGACAATGAAAATTTGTAGAATGCATGATAAACATTCTTTTAAATGCACGATGAACATTCTGAAAATACACGAAGGTTTCTTTTCAAAAAAAAAAAGAAAAATCCATGTTTTCTGAGAAACACGAAATCTCCAAAATTACAAGAACAATTTTCACTTGCATGAACAAAATTTGCAGTACTTGTTTTTTGACATAGTTATATAAAATTATTAAAATACAAATATTTTTATAAATAGATTCTTTATTTGATAAAATATCGGATTTCAAGTGAACATACACGTACAAGTAGCAACTTCATTTTGAGTGTAATGTACAAGTAGCAATCTTTTTTAGAGAACTTGTACAAATAGATATTTTTTTGTGAGTAAATTGCAAGTAGCAACCTTTTTTTTTTTTGAGAATCTGCAAGTACCAACTGAGCGGCATTAAAACTCAGCGGCGGCCCATTTCGCTAGGCCCCGTGTGCATGTTCCTGGCCCTGGACTTGCTAAGTCCCAGGTGCGTGCGCCTTGGTTCATTTAGATGGAATCTTAATGAAACCAACGTGAGGTAGTTGTCTGAGGTGGTTTGTAACTCGCTTAATAACCGTGAGGTTGCTGGTTTGAGTATCAAGTACCACCTTTTCCTTTTTCATTCTTGTGATAGAATAATAACATCTGATCTGCACAGTGCACATATGAATTATGTCCAATCGATATTAAACTAAATTTTAAAATGGCAACGCATAGCGTGCATCACATAGTATCCGTTGTTGTTCACACCCCTAGCAACAAACAGAGTACCAACGCATATATGTGTAGGTATAGAAGATACCTGACAACACATCCTTAAAGCATTGCAAATCATGCGTTGTTAAAGGGGGTTCTTGTTGTAGTGAAGAAGAAGATTGTGTAGTAGACATCACTATGTTATAGCTATTACATGAGGAATCGCATCTTACATAATTATCCATCAATGATCCAATGCCTACGAGCTTTTCACATATTATTTTTCGCTTATTTACTTTTCCGTTGCTACTGTTACAACTATTACAAAACTGCTATCTTTACTTTTGCCACTGTTACCATTACTATCATACTACTTTGCTACTAAATACTTTGCTGCAGATACTAAGTTATCCAGGTGTGGTTGAATTGACAACTCAACTGCTAATACTTAAGAATATTCTTTGGCTCCCCTTGTGTCGAATCAATAAATTTGGGTTGAATACTCTACCCTCGAAAGCTGTTGCGATCTCGTACACTTGTGGGTTATCAAATACCTCACAAATCTTTTCACAAAAGTCAGAGAATATAGACATCATGCATCTCCCTTCTTTCAATCATAAACATATCATTTTCATGGTCTAGCAAAAATTGTTCTAAAGGATTAGTAGGAGGCACCGCAATAGAAGCAAGACCAATTATTTCATCTTTACTAGGCAATTCTTTATCATGGGGTTGTCTACGGAACTTAGCAAAATTAAACTCATGTTTCATATCCCCCAAGCCAATTGTAACAACATCCTTTTTGCAATCTATCCTAGCATTAACAGTATTCAAGAAGGGTCTACCAAATATAATGGGACAAAAGTTATCTTGTGGGGAACCGAGAACAAGAAAATCAATAGGGTATTTAACTTTCCCACACAAGACTTCAACATCTCTAACAATCCCAACTGGTGAAATAGTATCTCTATTGGCAAGCTTAATTGTAACATCAATATCTTCTAACTCAGCAGGTGCAATATCATGCATAATTTCTTCATATAAGGAAATAGGTATTGCACTAGCACTAGCACCCATATCACATAAGCCAGGATAACAATGATCTCCTATTTTAACAGAAATAACATGCATGCCTACAACAGGTCTATGTATCTTAGCATCGGGTTTAGCAATATTAGCAGCTTCCTCACAGAAGTAAATAACATGCCCATCTATATTATCAGCCAAGAGATCTTTAACCATAGCAATACTAGGTTCAACTTTAATTTGCTCAGGAGGTGTATATGTTCTAGTATTACTCTTACGAACCACAGTTGAAGCTTTAGCATGACCCTTAATCCTAACAGGGAAAGGTGGTTTCTCAGCATAAGTAGTAGGAACAATAGGATCATTATAAGTGATAATCTTTTCTTCAACTGTAACAGGTGCAACTACTTTTACTTCAATGGGAGGATTATATTTAAACCACTTCTCCTTAGGAAGATCAACGTGAGTAGCAAAAGATTCACAGAAAGAAGCTACTATCTCAGAGTCAAGTCCATATTTAGTGCTAAATCCACAAAAAGCATTGGTATCCATAAAAGACTTAACACAATCAAACTTAGGTGTCATACCTGACTCCTTGCCATCGTCGAAACCCCAATCTTCAGAGTTGCATTTAATTCTTTCCAATAAGTCCCACTTGAATTCAATAGTCTTCAGCATATAAGAACCAGCGCAGGAAGTATCGAGCATGGTGCGATCATTGAGAGAAAGTCGAGCATAAATTTTTTGAATAATCATTTCTCTTGAGAGCTCATGATTGGGGCATGAATATAACATTGACTTAAGCCTCCCCCAAGCTTGAGCGATGCTTTCTCCTTCGCGGGGCCAAAAATTATATATATAATTACGATCACAATGAACAAGATGCATAGGATAGAACTTCTCGTGAAATTCCAATTTCAATCGTTTATAGTTCCAAGATCCCGTATCATCACATAGCCTATACCATGTCAATGCGTCTCCCTTCAAAGGTAAAGGGAATACCTTCCTCTTAACAACATCATCAGGAATACCTGCAAGCTTAAATAGTCCACAAACTTCATCCATATAGATAAGATGTAAATCGGGATGCAATGTTCCATCTTATGCAAAGGGATTAGCTAGCAGTTTCTCTATCATAACCGAAGGAATATCAAAGTAAATATTTTTAGTAGGTTCAGTAGGTTGAGGAGAAACTCTTTGCTCTACTGGTCGGGGTGAAGATGCCCCGAACAAGCCCCTCAAAGGATTAGTTTCCATAGCAACAAGTGACAGTAAATTTCAGCACACTATATAAATGTTTCCTTACCAAGTTCCACTCACCAAAGGCGCTTCACTCCCCGGCAACGGAGCCAGAAAAGAGTCTTGATGACCCACAAGTATAGGGGATCTATCGTAGTCCTTTCGATAAGTAAGAGTGTCGAACCCAACGAGGAGCAGAAGGAAATGACAAGTGGTTTTCAGTAAGGTATTCTCTGCAAGCACTGAACTGTAGGTAACAGATAGTTTTGTGATAGGATAATTGGTAACGGGTAACAAGCAATTAAAGTAAATAAGGTGCAGCAAGGTGGCCCAATCTTTTTAGTAGCAAAGGACAATCCTGGACAATTTCTTATAATGATAAAAGCGCTCCCGAGGACACATGGGAATTATCGTCAAGCTAGTTTTCATCACGCTCATATGATTTGCGTTTGTTACTTTGATAATTTGATATGTGGGTAGACCGGTGCTTGGGTACTGCCCTTTCTTGGACAAGCATCCCACTTATGATTAACCCCTATTGCAAGAATCCGCAACTACAAAATAAGTATTAAGGTAAACCTAACCATAGCATGAAACTAGTGGATCCAAATCAGCCCCTTACGAAGCAATGCATAAACTAGGGTTTAAGCTTCTGCCACTCTAGCAACCCACCATCTACTTATTACTTCCCAATGCCTTCCTCTAGGCCCAAATAATGGTGAAGTATCATGTAGTCGATGTTCACATAACACCACTAGAGGAGAGACAACATACATCTCATCAAAATATCAAACGAATAGCAAATTCACATGACTACTAATATCAAGACTTCCCCCATGTCCTCATGAACAAATGTAACTACTCACAAAGCATATTCATGTTCATGATCAGAGGGGTATTAATATGCATTAAGGATCTGAACATATGATCTTCCACCAAATAAACCAAATAGCGTCAACTACAAGGAGTAATCAACACTACTAGCAACCCACAGGTACCAATTTTGTGGTTTTGATACAAGATTGGATACAAGAGATGAACTAGGGTTTGAGAGGAGATGGTGCTGGTGAAGATGTTGATGGAGATTGACCCCCTCCCGATGAGAGGATCGCTGGTGATGACGATGGTGATGATTTCCCCCTCCCGGAGGGAAGTTTCACCGGCAGAACAGCTCCGCCGGAGCCCTAGATTGGTTCCGTCAAGGTTCCGCCTCGTGGCGGCGGAGTTTCGTCCCGTAAGCTTGCTTATGATTTTTTCCAGGGTAAAAGACTTCATATAGCAGAGGATGGGCACCGGAGGTCCACCAGGGGGCCCACGAGGCAAGGGGTGCGCCCAGTAGGGGTGGACGCGCCCCCCACCCTCGTGACCAGGGTGTGGGCCCCCTCTGGTACTTCTTTCGCTCAATAATTCTTATTAATTCCAAAAATGACTTTCGTGGAGTTTCAGGACTTTTGGAGTTGTGCAGAATAGGTTTCCCATATTTGCTTCTTTTCCAGCCCAGAATCCCAGCTGCCGGCATTCTCCCTCTTCATGATAAACCTTGTAAAATAAGAGAGAATTGCCATAAGTATTGTGATATAACGTGTAATAACAGCCCATAATGCAATAAATATCGATATAAAAGCATGATGCAAAATGGACGTATCACCTACTTCTCCTGTGTCTATAAAAGAGAGACACACCAGAAGATCACCTCCCTCTCGCCATCGAGTTCTGATCTCTGAGCTACTGCTACGATCTTCCCCATTCTGGCTTGCGGTGTGCACCGCAGGTCAGGACAGTAGACCTCTAAAACCCCACCTCTTTGAGTCCTGTACGGGAGAAGGGTGATAACGTTTTTGGGGAGCGCTCTACGCGACTACTGACTGGTTCATCACAAACGCTCTAGACACCAACGACCACTTCCCCAATGACGACTTCTTCCCCGGCGTCGACAACCTCTTCGACGACATGGCTGAGGATGTCGACCCCAAGGTCAATGCATCTGCCACTGTTCTGTATGTGTTCATGTTCTTCTTGTTCGAATTCCTACCGCAGTTTCTTCTACTACTATCTTTTCTAGATATGTTCCGTTCTAGTTCATATGCGCAGATGTCATTTTCCTTCTCTCTGTTAGATGACATGACATGTTTCATCTCTACTATATTAGTCATGTTTTTTCTAGTATTTCTGTCAATATAATCATATGGTAAATTGCTCATATTTCCAACAATGGTTTGGAGTTCTCTGTTGATGTATTAGTGTTGGATGTACTAGTCAGTTCTCTGTTGATATGTTAGGTAGTTCTCTGTTTAATGGCATTAGTCTATCAGTTTTAGTCCTAGTTTGTCCTCAATCATTCCTCATTAGAGAAGTTATCTGTTGATGTACTAATTAGTTTTCTTTTGATATACTAGAATTGCATGGTTAGGTTCAGTGGCATTTTCAGTCTTATTCGGGTTTCATTTTCAGTTTTAAGTCATTTGTCAAGTAGTCTTGTTTTTCAGTTCTTAGATTTGTGTTTTGTTTTGCTTTCATTTATAGTTTTATTTACCTTGTCATTAATTATTCTTTACGATTAGTTTTTTGTTTCTTTAGTCTTGAGTATAAGAATATGTTTTGTAAATTTCTTTGTGTTTGTTAGCTATCGGTGTTTCAGGTTTAGGTTCGTTCTCAGTTTTTCTTTTTTCTTTTTGGACATATGGATCTCACAAATGTTTCTCTTTAGAGATGGCATGCAACATCTGCTTGTCTAATGACTGCGGAGACCGCAATGCAAGCGCCCGATCATTTGGGATTTGGCTACCTAGAGATTTTAAGTGATCAATGGCAAAACCTTTTTTCCCACCACAAATAGATTATGAGCGCTCAGTGGTAAAAAAAGCATTTCATTTTATTTTCGATCAATCACCAATCTTTTGTAGTTTTTCTGTTTTGATCAGTATTTCACTTTAGCCTTATTTTTGGTAAATTTAATTGAATTTTTTGTACAATTTTTTTATCACATGTATCTCTGTACATGACTCACAACAGCAACTATGGGTATTCTTTATTCAACTGTCTTTTTTCTTGCATGGAACACAAGGTACAAATCATATTTTCTTTGTTTACTATTATTTTTGCAGATTTTTCAGCATCTGCAGCATCACGCCCAACTGGAAGAAAGTAGGCTACTCATACCACAAAGCCGGGTGAGCCGTGGGTGGGTGGGTGTTTTGGGTTAGAGCATCTCTAGCAGACCCCTTAAAGACACGACCCTTAAAACCATGGATAAGGGCCGAGAAAACGTGGTTTAAAGGTCGAAATCGGCCGCGACCGAACAGAGCCCGCAAACCCAAGCGGTAAAATTGAATATCAGACCGCGATTTTGACAAATAAAACACAAATTCTGAGAATTCGAACATAGTTTTGACGACATTTGAACATAGTTTTCGCGCCACAACCCAAAAGACATCGCATTCATCATCATCATCACAAGATGAAATGTTCACTGCCACCATTTCCACCACCACTTGTCGAACCACCATGCTTAGCGAACCTTGGTACCGCATGGCCTCTTGCGGCTAGCCTTCTCATGTCCAAGATCTCCAACCTTACTACATCATGCCATTCTTTGGTGAGCTCATCCATGTCATTTCGATTCATCTTGTTCTCCTCTTGAAGGAGCTCGACCATGGCTTTGTTCCCCTCGGCTATGGCTCTTCTCTCCTCAATGGCAGCCTTGCACATGGTCTCCTCCTTGAGTAGTTGCCACTTCTCTTGCTTCTCTTGAGCCTTCTTGTCGGACAACTCCTTCTTTGCCTCCAATGTCTTGATCACCAATGCCTCATTGGACTTGACCATGTGGTCTAGCTTGTCCCGCAAGCTTGATGCCTCCTCTTCCCTCTTGATCTTGTCCTTGGCCTTCTTGTTTCCACCGGGCTTGTTCTTGTTTCTTGGGCCATCGTCATCTTCATCCTCATCATCCATCTTGGTGGGTGCACCTCTCTTCGGTGGGGATTCTTTGTCAATCAACTTCTAGTTCTCGCTATCTTGAAGAAGTTTCCAACAATGCTCTAGTTGAAATGACTTGCAACCGGAAGCTTCCATGTCCTTGTACCTTTCTTCCGCAATTTTGTCCTACAAAATGAAAACAATGTCAAATTATGCAACCACTCCCATGGCTACAAATGATTTGCACAACTGGCAACAACTCACATAATCAGATTCAATGGTACCACTTGGAGGTGCATCGCGGACTTGCTGCAAGCAAGCAGTCAAACGGCTACAAATCGGCTTGATCACGTCCCAGTGACCTTGGAGCGACCAAAAGGTGTGTGGCGTCCTGTTGGGATACTTTGCTATCATGCGCAAGAACGTATTCGTTGCCAATACCGCTTGGCGGTTTGGTCAGTGCCGGTGCACGCTTCAAGAGACACCGATTCCCAAGCCTCGATCAAGATTTGATCTTCCAGCTGCGTGTAGTTCTTCGATCTTGTGCGTGATTTTGCTTGTGCTTCGTTGAACACCCCCTCGTCATCCTCCTCCACCTCATCTTCTTCCTCACCGTGACCGTGCACGCCACCATCAATCTCATTGTAACTGTAATCACCGATCGGGGCTTGATCGATGTCGATGGTATTGTCGTCCAACAAGTGCACAAATTCGGCAGTCGCATCATGCAAACCGACGCTACAATTTCTCTCAACAATTCACGAACAAGCACAATGGCGAATAGTGAAACAAGTAGAACAAATCGAAGCATCATACCTTGCGCCCATTTCGTCGAACACCTTGGGGGCGACGGCAGCAACGTCGATGACGGGCATCCTCGGGGTAGTTCTTGTCGGGGCAATCGAGGGAGGTGTTGGCGGGGTAGCTCTTGTGATGGGCTTCTTGCTTTTCACACCCGAAACCTTCTCTTCGCCGACGCGGGCCGGACCGGATTCGCAGCGGCGACGACGGTGGGCGCGCGTGCCTTCCTGGCGGGGCCTGCGAGAGCGCCACCCTGAACGATGACATTGCCCTGCCGCTTGTGGGGTGGCGCGGTAGAGCCTTGAACGGCGACGGACGCGACATGGCCGGGGCCGGCGACGAGATCTTCCGAAGGGGTTGGTGCCACGGTGACGGGCGATGGTTGGGAGGCGTCCATGGCGGCAATACAAAGCCAAGAAAGGTGGTCCGGAGCGGTGGAGGGAGGTCGATGGCGGTGGAGGGAAGGGGAAGCGGGAACTGCCGCGCGAAAATGTCCCTCCCGCCAAATATCGTTGCCGATAAGGGTCAAGCTTGGGTCGGCCTTCCACCCCGTGTATCTAAAGGTTGAGGGCAAAGATTTGCCACACCCCGCAATTTTTTTTATAGGCCCCGGTCCGATACGGTGTTTATTTGGACCACTTTTTTCGCCCAGAACCATGAACTGGCAGTTATCTTGCGAGTTAGCATGATATAAGGGGTTTGCTAGAGATGCTCTTAGTCGGATTCTTTTGTGCACAAACTGTATTTGTAAACCCAACTCGTTTGAAAAGGCAACGGGGAAGGGGATTCGACCTAAAAGCGAAACAAAAACAATCATTTTCTCCGTTTTCAACTTTGGACTGAGAAAACAAATGACGACACATGTCAGCGCACAACTGAACACAAAAATGACCTAAACCATTTATTTAAAATTAGATCCATGGGCACTGAGCTACAGCCCAGTTCTCAAAAAGTTACCTAAAAAAATAGAAACAGACGTCTCACAGTTAGCCACTACTCTCTTCGTCTGAAAATACTTGTCATTAAAATGAATAAAAGATGATGTATCTAGATGTATTTTAGTTCTAGATACATCTTTTTTATTCATTTTGATGACAAGTATTTTCAGACGGAGGGAGTACAGCACAACGAGGAGTTTTTTTTTTAGTGGTACTCAACGGGGAGTTAGCAAACGACACTTGAGGTCATTCCCACAGGCCCCAGGATGGGCCGCGTAATGTGCAGCCAGGTCGCACAGCCCGGCTCCTCCCCTGCTCCTCTCCTCTTTGCCCCCGCCACACCAAACCCCTAAACAGCCGCCATGTCGCCGCCGCCGCAGCCGCAGCAGAAGGACAAGGCAGAGCACGAGGTGCCGCGCGCGACGGTGGCCAGCGCCGTGGCGTCCCTCACCAAGTGGATGCGCGAGCGCGCCGCGGAGGCGCCGCCGAACCTGCTCGCCGACGAGCGCGACGACCTCGTCGTGCTCCAGCTCTCGCTCCGCCGCGTCCCGCCCAAGCCCACCACCAAGCCGCACCTCCTCCCGCTCCCACACCCCGTCGTCGCCCACTCGGCCGCCTCCGTCTGCGTCATCTCCGACGACCGCGCCGGCTCCGGCTCCCCCGCCGCCGCCGCCGCCATCCTCGACGCGGCCAGGTCGCTCAAGCTGCCCGTCTCGGAGGTCGTCCCCTTCTCCGCCCTCCGCACCGACTACCGCCCCTACGAATCGCGCCGCCGATTCGCCGCCTCGTACGACCTCTTCCTCGCCGACCGCGCCCTGCTCCCCATGCTGCCCCGCCTCCTCGGCAAGGCCTTCTACTCCACCAAGAAGGCCCCCATCGCCGTCGACTTCACCCGCGCCGGCTGGCCGGAGCAGGTCCGCAAGGTTCTGAGCTCGACTTTCCTGTACCTGCGGACCGGGACCTGCTCGGGGATAAAGGTGGGCAGGCTGGACATGGAGGAGGATGAGATTGTTGAGAATGTGATGGCGGCGGTGGAGGCCGCCGTGGAGAAGGTGCCCAAGAAGTGGGCAAACGTGAGGGCTCTGCATTTGAAGGCTGTGGATTCTGTCGCACTGCCAATATACCAGGTTGTGCCGGAGTTGGGCATGAAGATTGAGGTTCCGGTTGGGCGATTGGAAGCAGGAGTTGGTGCCGGAGAGGTCATCGATGCTGCACAAGTCGAGACCGGCAGCAATCGCAAGGACAAGAAAATGAAGGCACTGAAAAATGCGGATGTCAATGGTGGAGCCGAAGGTGTGAAGTACAAGTGGAAAAGGAACAAGAAGGATCAGACTGAAGATGTTGTGATGGAAGAAGCCCAAGAGGCGAGTGAGAATAGGAGGAAGAAGGAGGCTGCTCCTTTGGAAGAGCTTTCCGCTGGTGAGGGCCTGAAGACCCCAAAGAAGGGCAAGGATAAAAAGCGTGCATTGGACATGGAGGTGGAGGATGCTAGTCCGGCAGAGAAGGGTAGGAAGAGCGAGGAAGCCAGCAACAAGAAAAGTAAGGGCAAGAAAGAAGGTAGCAAGCAAGTACCTGAGGAGGAGGAGGATGTTGGCAGCAAGAAGAACAAGGGGAAGAAGGGAGAGGTCAAGGAGGGGAAGAAGAAGAAGAGCATGCAGGGTGATTCTGATGATGGTGAAGTCCTTTTGGATGGGGAAAGTACTCCTGCTGCCGTTAAAGCTGACAAGGAAGAGAAGAAGAGCAAGGGGAAGAAATCAAGTGTCGATAAGATGAAGAGATCCAGGTCAAAGGGTCTAAGGTTGTATTAGTTTTTCCTGAAATTGCTGCTTGTCAGTTGAATGCCAATCTCAATTGAGACCAAGGTGCATGTTCTATGCATAGATAAGCTGGTTGATCTGATTACTGTTAGCTGTGAGAAGCAATCATTGTCGAATCTGCTTCAGTTTTGTATTAGGAGAATGCACTTGAGATTATACTGGTGAGTGTACGGGGCGCTGTGGGGGAATTTCTGGAGTAGTTTCTTCAGATTTTGTGCGAGTCTGATACTACTATGCACCTTTGGGGTAAAACCTATAGTGGAACTGTTTTTCTTTTCATCTTTTGTAATCCATCTGGTATGCAACAATTTTGTGCGAGTCTGATACTACTATGCACGTGTTGGTCTGTCTTCTCGAATGCACCCCCCGAATTGAGCCTCTTGATGTTCTGGATAGCAGGTATACTAAGTGAAATCCTGTATTCATGCTTCCATAGCTTTGGTGCTGGGCTTAGCTATTTACGTGTGATCTTTCATAGCTTTGGTGCTGGGCTTAGCTATTTACGTGTGATCAATCACTCTGCTTGATGAAATGCGTACTGGTCTCTCATATCCCTTTGCTTGATGAAATGCTGATCTTAGCTCTGCCGTTCCCTTGTCTTCAGAAGCTCTTGGTCTACTATTTGGGTGCAGCAGGAAAGGGGTAACTGTGCTGCTGGAACGGCAGAGTTGTTTCTCCAGAGAAGAACAGATTCCTTCTTCATAACTAAGAATGTAGACTTTTAATTCTCTATTTTTTACAGCGTCGTGGTGGATGACTCGTGTAATAATGTAGAAAAGCAGGGGTTACTTTTCTCTGTTTTGTTTTGTTCAAAGTTTTACATGATAAAAACAAGTTAAACATCCAAGTTCAGTATAACAGATCCTAACAAGCAGAAATCACTCACACCCGGGTAAATTTTAGTAGGAGAAAGTGCAAGAGAATACAGAAACAGCTGGAACATTATCTTTACTTAGCATTTTGTAATTGTTCTGAACATTCTGATGCCTGCGTTTGATGCAAAGTTGCTGCTGGTACGATTCCGCTATTATTAATATTCCATGTGGTCGAACCTGGAAGAAGAATAGCAGCAGGAGCAAGTGTGGCATAAAGTCGTTAATCAGGTGCACTCTTTGATAAAATTTTACCTTGTGCTTCATAGATTGCATGCAGGTAGATGTACATGGTTTCTCTTCTTCTGGGTGGTTGGGGATTTGTTTTGGGATGATTAATTGAAATCAGGGAAGACCTTTTCATGTTCATTTGGAGGCACTAGGGTGAATTAATTCTGATCCCAGCGTCTATATTTTTCTCAAAGTATACTCGGCAATTGCATCGCCTGTGGCCAAGCACAAACAGAGTGTTGTCTTATTTTCTGTAGTCTAGTGTTTCCTGTACTACTGGCAGAACATATACTATTTGCTAGCTCTTGTTGTTACCTCGTTTTACCCTATGTTTTTGAGGCAAAGACCGTAGAACAATTGTTCTACGGTAATTTTCATTAATAATAACCAAAAGTATATGTACAAATGAGAAGCAATTGTTCAACGGTAATTTTCATTTTACCCTACGTTGCTCTCGGATCAGCTGTGAATCACAAATTATGACTAAATCTTATGATAATGATGACAACTGTTGGTACTTTAGGTGATATTTGGCTCATCAAATTATGACTAAATCTATTTTGATGCATGGTTGTACGGGCTAGAATTGTAGTTTAAGGCAGCAACTATACTGTGTGTGCTGCAGAAATGTACATGCAATATACATTGTGCCTTGCAGGCATAGGAAGGTTTGATTGTGTCTCAGTTGGTCCTTTATAATGCAGTACTAGAGATGTGAACGGATGGAGTTCATTTAGAGTATGAGTGGAGATCCTTTCCTTGCTTTCAACCGATGTATAGTTTAGTTCCTTCCTATATTAATTTGTGAAGTAGACTTAACAATTATACAATCTCTGTGTACTGGTACTCCGTTGTTTGGGCTTTGGCAGCTGGGAGATCAGTTTGTCATAGCATGTGAAAGTAAGTCTATTTACTTTTATTTACCTGCACTGTTGATTCTATTTATCAGTTGACAGAGGGTTTGTGAAACAGTAAGTTCAACATCATAGTGAAGCTTGGTGACAGGAACGTTTATTCATCCACTTGTGTTGTTGTCCTCCTCATTGGATGGTTCTGCTTTGAAGATATCAGAAGTATTCTAAGAAGTTTTGCTTTCTCTAACACTAAATAATCTGAGAGACAAGGGGTAAAGAGAAAGAGTATTTATGCAACGGTTTCATCGAAACGAAAGAGTATGTCCCTTTTGTCATCCTTGATGTGGGGGGAAAATGCATACAGTTAACTGTGCATGTTTTTCTGGCCAGAATTACTCTCATGTAGCACTGTCAGAAGAATTTGTATGTTTCCCTCTTCAAAATGTTACAACTCTGTTCTCTAGAAATAGTAAAATTGCCGCTTTTGGGTCTGTCAAACACCATGTGACCCTTCACTGATTGGTGCTTGGGAAAATTGGGATGCCAAATATGAATCTGAGAATGATCATCCAAATGACTTTTCAAAATCTTCTGCATTTGACTTAGTAGACGCAGCCTGAGACTCCATAGGGGAAAGAATCAAGCAGAGTCTCATTTGCTCTGGAAAGAGCACAGGTTGCCTGATCATACACCTGGGCCATTATTGTACCGATATTTTTATGTATTATTTTTTCACTGTAAGTAACAAATATACTTTAGTGCTAGCCGTGATCCATTAGTAGTACTGTATTAAACACTGCTGTTAACTGTTAGACCAGTAAGTTCTACAAATAGTCTCTCTCCTTATCTGGTTCAAACTTCAAAGAATTATGTATAGTCTCATGTTGGGTTTTTTCATGATTGCATTCCCTCATCTACATTCGGTGTAGTACTATCTTTCGTCATTTACAACTGCTTTATTGTACTGGGTTGAGTAACAACAACTACTACGTATCCACGAGGAATCTTATTGACAAATCGGTGCTTATTTTGTACAAAGCTTCCTTTTGTCCTGAAATGTGTTGCTTTGGGGCCATGTATGAAGTTATAGCCAGTCAATTTCGATAGGTTTTCTGTTACAAGTATCAAGGAAATTTGATGTTACGTAAAAAGCGGTTCCTCCTAAATCAGATTGTTTTAGGGAATAATCTGCTCCAAGGTTGGGAATTTAGTGGTTAGTTTTTCTTTGGTTGTCTCTTAACTAATTTATAGTGTTCAATTAATCAGTCTCGCTAAGTCTCAGTCGACTTAGACTTCGTTATGTCTCAGCCGGTGCTATATTCATTAGATCATACATTGAGATCGGTGCAAATTTTTCTTTTCAGATTTTCTTTTTCTTTTTTACATGGTATGTCACTTGATTGAGGCTTCGTTAAATCTCAGTCGACTGAGACCTAACCACATCCTCAATTAATATAGGTACCTCCACAGTATTAATTGAATAGTTAAAATATCTCTGTCAATATAGGTCAGTGAAAATTATATCTGACAAGTATATCATGTTGTTATTCTTCGATGGGAAAATTTCTAATTATTCCTCTTTACCATCTCTCTGAACCACATCCGCCTGGGTTTTGAAATGAATAAGGTAGAAGCCCATTCTACCTTTTATTTCGAAAAAGTCTGTTGACAGATGGTTGCTAAGATCTGGTGCATTTTCACAGGTGACATGTCGTTGCATCGTTTCTGGACAACACTACAAGGCTCTTGTGAAGATATAGAATGGTTGCACAGAACTCAAATGTCGCTTATTCAGCTGGCGGAACATCTTTGCTTTCAGGAGCATTTGCATGATGTTAGGTGAACGGTTTCCCCTGTCCAGCCAAGTGTGAAGAGGAGCTGGCCCCTTTGACGCCGCTTGCTGTAAAGGGCTCAACCTCGTCGGCCGCTCAGCCGGGCTTGGGGTGTGTGGCGGAGGCGAGTGGGGGATGGCAGAAGGTGTTGCCCCGGCGTGGTCCGCGTCACCCCACGTCGCCAGCTCCGACAATGGCCCCGCGTCCCATCCCTGCTTGGCTGCATGGTAGATGCTGCAAATGCCTCACTTCAGGGCATCGTGCAGTTGACTGACGAGATCCGCTTCGGTGTTGTTGTTGCTTGGAGAACGGTCACCTTGCACGCGGTTGCCGCAATCGATGGCGTCCTCTAAGCTCTTTGGCATGCCTTGCCATGCCGCTGGTCCTCGGTATCGTGCATCGTCCTGCTCCAGCTTCATGTGAGGGTCCAATGAAATCCACGCTCCCTTCCAAGGCGCTTCGCCATGGGTCTTGGGCGTCTGTCGTGTCTACTCCTGTTGGCTTGGCTACACCGCTCGATGTGATGTTACAGTCCACTTTGGCGGATCAGACAGCGCTGCTGCAGATTTGCCTGGCGCGTGTTGGGAGTTTTCTCAAGCGAGCGGAGGCTGCTTTGAGCAGTCTCTCCCTTGCGCCGGCTTTGTCGCAGACCACTCCGATGTCACGCCCTCCTGGTGTGGCCGATGTTGGCTCCATTGAGAAAGGGGATCAAGAGCTATATGGATGTTTCTCCCCTCGTGTTGGGGACAGTTCATCGTCTCTGTCGGCCTCGTCCCCTGTGTTGTCTACCACTGAGGGTGAGTCCGTCGTCGTGCTTCAGGCTCCGGTGCTGCAGGCCATGCCCGAGCTGCGGGAGCGATGTCTGAGCCCTACTTCGCCATTGTCTGTGGAGCATTTGGAGGTTAACTCATCGATGACCTCGTGTAAGGGACATGTTTCGCCTCTGTCATCTAAGCAACTGAAGGTGCATGAGTCCATCATGTCGGCAGACCCTACGGTTGATGATGCCGTGTCGATGGTTCCTCTAGTTGAGGATGTCGATGCAACTCGTGTGTTGATGTTGGCTCCTCGGAGCCTTTTGGTGGACGACATTGACACCCAGAAATTTGAGGAGTTTTATGATTTTCTTGACAAATGGGTGGCAGATCAGCCTCAATCTAGCAGAACAAGTGGTTGCCCCTCAAAGGAGAAGCCAAGAAGGGAGAAAGCAAAGAGGAACAAAAGTAAGAAGAGTGGCGCCATCCGAAAGGCGTCCACGGTTTCATGATGGAGGGAGGGTGCTCAGGTTTTGCCGTTGTCGGTGTGTTTGGCAGGAGTGTCATTGTGTTGTGCAAGTGTCGAGGGTTGCGATTGTTGCACCTTTGGAGGGCCTCTTGAGTGGTGTGGGTGTTTTGTATTTCGTGAGTAGTACACGTATGAGTTGTTTGTATCGGTTTTTGCCCGGTTTTCCGTAATTAACTGGGCAACTCTCTTCTTTTTAATTAATCAATGAGGCAAAATTTTTGCCTTGGTTTCGAAAAAAAAACCATATGTTACAAGTTTGTGTTTCTTTCCGTCGTCCCCTATTGGTCTCTACTCACCTTTCATTTTGTCCAGGCACGAGAACTGAAACTATACATCGAGGAGCTCTACTGGGGATCCGGCAAACAGGTTCTGCTCCTCGGACATAGCAAAGGCGAGTCGATGCGGCTGCCGCACTTTCGTTGTACTTGTACAGATCCGAGCTCAAGGGCAAGGTCGCCAGCCTGGCATTGGTTCATACTTCAGATCCCATACGGTGGCTTCCGACATCTTCGACGCGGCCAGGTTCGTCAAGCTCCCCGTCTCGGGGATTAGTGTGGGCAGGCTGGAGATGGAGGACGAGGAGATCGCGGAGAATGTAATGTTCGATACAAGCGAACTAAAATTCCTGAAGGAGAGGAATAACCGTCACGAGAAGATGCCATCTTTTTTTTTAAATGACATTCTTCATCGCAAAAATAAATAATGATAAATGAAAAACGTCATCCTTGTCACACTGCTTAGCCAATCTGTGTGACCACAAATCGATGTCCTCGATGTTGAACTTTTTGAAATAGAAATTCAGCTCCTCTTGCATCAACCAACCTACTACTCCCTCCGTTTCTAAATATTTGTCTTTTTAGAGATTCAAATGAACTATCAAATACGGATGCATATAGACATATTTTAGAGTGTAGATTCACTCATTTTGCTTCGTATGTAGTTACTTGTTGAAATGTTTAGAAAGACAAATATTTAAGAACGGAAGGAGTACAACCCAAATGATTTAAGGCCGTCAAATCTTGTTGGTGAAACGGTAAGAAGAGTAGGAGAAGGTGGCGTTGGTCCAGCTGCGGTGGATCAGCTCCGCCCTGGCCTCATCCCCGGCGGCGCCCAGCGCGACGTGCAGCGGGTAGATGTGCTCCGGCGAAGGGTGCGCAAGCTCGCCGTAGGGCGCCTTCTCCTTGTATCGCTTCACGTCGTCGTACCTGGCCATGCCATTGCCCGCGACGAATGAAACTCAATTTAGGAACAAAAACGATCAGGACACGGCGACCGGATTTGCCATGGTCAACATTACCTCCCGTCCAGGAGCGCGTCCCTGAGCCAGGCGTCGAAGTCGTAGGCCCACTGCGGCACCGGCGCATCGAGAGGGCCCAACTCTCTGAGGTTGTGCGTGGTGGTGCCGGAGCCGAGGACGAGGACGCCTTCGTCCCTGAGGGGCGCCAGCGCCGTGCCGAGGGCGTAGTGGTAGGCGCCGTCGCGGCCGGCCTGCAGGGAGAGCTGGCACGCCGGGACGTCGGCCTCCGGGAACATGAGCATCAGCGGCACCCACGCGCCGTGGTCGATCCCGCGGCCGTGCTCCTCGCTCACCGGCCCGAACCCGGCGCCCTCCAGGAGCTCCTTAGTCCTCCTGGCCAGGCCCGGCGCGCCCGGCGCAGGGTACCTCAGCTGCATATGCATAGCGCGCGAACAAGCAATGTCAACTTGTGTTCGTGACACAAGCAGAGATGTGAGGAATTAAGAGGTGACCTTGTACATCTCGTCAGGGAGGTCCTGCAGGTCGTGGATGGTGTCGTTGGTGCCGTGGACGACGTTGACGGCCGGAGCGTCCGTCTCCCAGTGAGCGGACACCACCAGGACGGCGCGCGGCGCCTGCGCGCCCGCCACCGCCGCTGGCAGCCACGACTTGAAGAAGCCGTGCGCCGGGATCCTCTCGTCGATGCAGATCGCCGGCGAGCCGTGCGAGAGGAAGAAGGTGTCCATGGCTGGCAGCGGCCGGCGTGCACGGTGAGACCCTCCCGGTGGCTTGGGTTAGTCTTGGGCCATCGCCAGCAGCGCCTCTACTTATGGCGCCGCGAATGGTCGTTGATGGAGGTCTCATTCGTCACTCCACTCGTCTCATCACATTCCATTTTTTGACACTCGCCTGTGGCGTGTCGTGTTGGATTGGAGCATTACTAAGAAGAAGAAAAATCCACCTTTAAGAGACGTCTTATTCTATTCTTCATTGTAATCTGAAAGAAAATATCATTCCAAAACGGGAAAATTTGCTAGATCATTTTTTTTTCAAGAGTACGCAAATTGCGTACCATAGCTTTATAGAAGAAGAGAGAATTACAAATACAAGATGACTACAACTCGTTGCGAACAACAAGTGTAGCATGAACTCCACATCCGGCTAGTCCAAAGACAGCCACCTACGACAACACCACTACAACGCAAAGGAACTTGCTCAAAATAGAAAAACCTCGCCGCGTCTCAGTCGATGCCAGCCACCTCCGAAGAACTGCAACTCCTACCGAGCATCTCTTGCCGACGCACCATCCACCCTTAATGCCTAAAGGAGATGGCAGGAGAATGGCGGGACTCGATCAGACCCGAGAAAGGTACCAACTTGGAATCACTAGCGACGACCGTACATTGCGCCGCGGATGATCGATCATGAACAGTGGCGAGCGCCGGAGGAGCGCAACGAAGAACCTCCAACCCGTATCTCCAGACACAATGCTCCCACCAGAGGGACGACGTCAAGGACGCCGCCATCGTGTCGATCCTGCACCGAATCAAGGCTTTCGCCTGGAGAAAACTACCAACACCAAGCGAGCGAGGGGATGTCGACGCACCTCGACGACGCCTCCAAGGAGGGGTAAGACACCCACGGGTGCCATCGCCGCCGGCCCAGCAAAACCGGACAAGATTTTCATCCGTGACGCCGCACATCGCCCCACCTCCAAGGATTGGGGAAGCACTGTCCTTGTAATCTCACAGCGCCGCCGCCACAGCTCCTCGCCGATGAAGCCGCATAGCCATAGTCCACCGACACCACGCACAGCAAAGAGGAATGCGGCCCCAACATCCACCACCAACCTCAGCCAGCAGCCTCCGACACCTCGGCCATGGATCAGGGTCACCACCGTGGTCGTCACCCGCTCCAGGGGACATCCACGCAATGACCCCATCCCCTCCGGCCTAGATCAAATCCGGAAAGATCCAGATCTGACCCTCCTCTCCAATCACCGCTCCAGCGCCAACACCACCCGGAGGCCACCACACCAGCCCCGACGCGGAGAAGGCCGAACGCCCGCTGCTCGTCAGGAGCTCCTTCCTGACAGAGCCTCCACAGCGCCGCCGCCTCCGAAGCCGAGATCCAGCGCCGTCGCCTCTAAGCAGCACCGACGCGCCACCCAGCTCCATCGCCCCTGCTGCCTCCCCGCTGACTCCGCCGCTCCTCCAAGAGCCACTCCGCCCACCGAAGAAGCCCGCCGCATCCTCGCGCCGCTGGCCATCCACCACCATCGCATCCCCAGGGACGACCCACCTCCGCGCGAAGGGGCTCGTCAGGGAGCGCCGCCCTCGCCCACCATCTTCGACGGCCAGGCGTGGCCGCGGCAGCGGCCGGGGAAGGAAGATCAGGTGCCTCTGGTTTCCTAGGGTTAGGGGCTCCTCCGGAGCCGCACGCGCGTGCGACCCGGGAGGAGGAGGATCAAGAGATATGATTGGAGCGTAAGTTTGCTAGATCATCATTATGTGAAAACAAGCAACAAGTGTTGACAATGAAAAAAAAGTAATAAAGCACCAATTCATTCAACAGTTGATCTCCTATTATAATCCTACACGTAATCCATTGAAGAAGCCCCCCCTCCGTGCGATGGCGACGTCGGCGCGCTCGCCCTCCCCCCCCCTCTCCGTCGTCCTCCCTCGCTCCCCCCCGACTTCTCCCCCCGCCCCTTCTCCCTCGCTGTCGGCCTCTCCTCGCTTTGTCCTTCCCGTTCCTCCTCCGTCCAATAGATTTTGGGCGCTCGGATCTGAGGACTCGGGGTCGGACTCCGACGCACCTCCTTCGCCTCCGCGTCCGGTGCCTGTGTCTGGTCTCCCTGTCATTTCAGCTCCGGGCCGTCGCCGGAAATTCATGCCCGGTGGGCGGGGGCGTCCTGCTTGCGGGGTGCTGGAGGTGGACAGGTGGCGTCGTGTGGCCCGCGGTCGCCGTCGCGCTCTTGCTCCGTCCCCGGCTCGGGGTCTCTTGGGGCCTGGCGTGGGCGATATGGTGGTGTCGGTCCCGCTGTCTCCCCCTCCCCTCCGGCGTCGTCCCCTGTCTGCGCTTCGTCTGGGGGTTCGGTGTCGCCTTCGTCGCCGGCGGCGGCGGCATCGCCAACCCTAGATCCGGCGTTGGCTGCAGCGGTGGACTCTGTCCCTGGGCCGCGGGCCCTCGTGGCTCCTGGTGGGCCTGTTGGGCGAGGGGCGGTGCTCCCCTTGACTCTGTTTCTATTTTTTCCCTCCCTCTTTTGGTTCCTGGGCCGCGGGTGGCCCAGGACCACTTCCCGCCCCCCCTCGGCCCATCCAATTGACCCTGGCCTGGCTCGGTCCGGGTATATCTAGGTGCGGAAGGGTTTCGTCCCCCCATTTCTAGGGTTTCCGGCTTCTTCCTCCGACCTGCACCGGCACCGTTCCCCCATCCGCTTCTTCTCCAGATCTACTCCCCCTCCGCCCTTGTCTCTCTCGTTTGCGACGGTGGTCGCGATGGACCGCTTGCGCGGGTCCTCCAGTGAGGCTGTCTCTGGACAAAAGTGTAGGAGGAAGGGCTCGGGCGAGGCGGAGGCGGATCTGGAGTTGGAGGCTGCGTTGCGCTCCAAGCTCCAGGCGGCGCGTGTTCCGGCCGATGGGGCGGCGTCGGCTAAGGGCGCCCCCCTCGCTCGGCTCTGGCTCGGTGGCGACTGGTCCTTCGGTGCCCGCGGCCGGATCTGTGGCGGCCTCCGTTGATCCCTGGGAGTTGGCGGCTGCGGCCAATAGGGCGGAGTCGTCTGGTCCGCTCCCGCCGTCCCGTCTGCCTAGTGTCGCTCCCCTTGGGGATGGCCTGCAGCGAGCTCCGGCGGCTCCTGAGGGGGGGGGGGGGGGGTTCGTGCCCCGTGGTGCTGGGGGCGCCGGCTCGTCGTCCTGTCGGCGTTGCTGCTGGGCGGGGCGTTGGCTCTGCGTCTGGACCTGCCGGCGATGGCATCCTTCCCCTCCCCCTCTTGGATCTGCTCGCGCTCCTCCTCAATCCCACATGGCCAATCCAACTCTCACATGCTTTGCATGCCACCGTCCTGGTCATTTTCAATCTCGCTGCCGAAATCCTCCATTTTGCCTTATCCGTAGAGAAGACGACCACCTTACTGTTGATTGCCAGAATCGTTTCAAACCTCCAGGCTTCGTTCATTATGGTCTTGGTCTCCCTGGCTGTTCCTTCTTTGCCCTTGACCGTGAGGTCCCTATTGTTGTCCCAATCCTAGCGCTTTCCAACTCCGGTATCATCTCTGTCCAGTCCAAGCGCATCACCCCTCAGGTTCTCCTTGATGAACTCCGGCTTTGGGACGATGGAGGATGGGACTAGCAAGCTCGCCAATTGTCTGACTTTGAGTTTGCTGCGACTTTTCCGTCCAAGGAAAGCCTCCGGATGATCTCCTCCTGTACCAGCTTCACGCTTCCCCTCAATCAACTGGTCGTCTCTGTCAAAGCTGCATCTAATGGGTCTAAAGTGATCTCTTTGTTGTCTGAAGTCTGGGTCCTTGTGGATGATGTTCCCCCTGCTCTTCGCTCCTTTGCTTTCATCATGGCCTTCGGTATTCTCGTCGGCAAGCCCATTGAGGTTGACCTTGAGTCCTTGGCTGTCTTGGGCCCGGTGCGCCTGCAGGCGTGGGTGGTGGATCCTCTCTGTGTCCGCGGCTCCATCGATGTCTTCCCCTCGGCCGGAGGCTTCCGGTTTAGGGTTCGGGTCAAGGGAGACACGGGCCCGGCGTCGCCTCCACCTACCCCCTTGAGGGAGTCCTGGATTAGGGGTGTCCGGATGGCCGGACTATGACCTTTGGCCGGACTCCTGGACTATGAAGATACAAGATTGAAGACTTCGTCCCGTGTCTGGATGGGACTTTCCTTGGCGTGGAAGGCAAGCTTGGCGATACGGATATGTAGATCTCCTACCATTGTAACCGACTCTGTGTAACCCTAACCCTCTCCGGTGTCTATATAAACCGGAGGGTCTTAGTCCGTAGGACGAACAACAATCATACCATAGGCTAGCTTCTAGGGTTTAGCCTCTCTGATCTCGTGGTAGATCAACTCTTGTACTACCCATATCATCAATATTAATCAAGCAGGAGTAGGGTTTTACCTCCACCGAGAGGGCCCGAACCTGGGTAAAAACATTGTGTCCCTTGTCTCCTGTTACCATCCGCCTAGACGCACAGTTCGGGACCCCCTACCCGAGATCCGCCGGTTTTGACACCGACATTGGTGCTTTCATTGAGAGTTCCTCTGTGTCGTCACCTTTAGGCCCGATGGCTTCTTCGATCATCAACCACGACGCGGTCCAGGGTGAGATTTTTCTCCCCGGACAGATCTTCGTATTCGACGGCTTCGCACTGCGGGCCAATTCGCTTGGCCATCTGGAGCAGATCGAAAGCTACGCCCCTGGCCATCAGGTCAGGTTTGGAAGCTTAAACTACACGGCCTACATCCGCGGGGACTTGATCTTTGACAGACTCGAGCCGCGGCCGAGCGCGCCGCACTATCATGATGGGCATGATCTAGCTCTGCCGTCGGACAGCGCCCAGAGCGCCGCTAGGTGTCTGCTCCGACCATTAGCTCGGAGCCGACTGCGCCAGTCGGGGACGAACGGTTGGACGCCGCCCCAGGAGCCGCAATCTCTACGGCGATAGAGCCGAATACCAGCCTAGTCCTTTGCGAGGCATGTGACTCCAAGGTGCCGGACTCCTTTCCGGACTCCGAATCTTCCGCACCCCTTTCGATCGAGCCCGTTTGGGCTCCGATCATGGAGTTCACCGCCACAGACGTCTTTTAGCACTCGCCCTTTGGTGATATCCTGAATTCACTAAAGTCTCTCTCTTTGTTAGGAGAGCCCTGGCCGGACTATGGTCAGCAAGGTTAGGATGCGGACGACGAAGAAATTCGAAACCTACCCACCACCCACTTCGTAGCCACTGTCGATGACCTAACCGACATGCTCGACTTAGACTCCGAAGACATCGACGGTATGGACGCCGATGAAGGAGACGACCAAGAACCAGCGCTTATAGAGCACCGGACAATCACCTCATCACACGATGTATACATGGTGGACACACCTAAAAGAAGCAACGACGAGGATCAAAAGGGCGCAACCAGGGATCGTTCCCTCGAAAAACAATCAAAGCGGCGGCGTAAGCGCCACGCCAAGCCCCACCTCAACAGAGACCCGGCCATAGAGCAGGGCGAATCAACGGAAGACGAACATGCCATCGAGCAGCCGTCCAAATAGGGCGGACAAACCGAACAATCCGTCCCAGGCAAAGATAATAGTCCGGATGACCTCACGCTGGACAAGTCGCTGGAGCACCAGAACCTCCACCAAAGGCTCGTCGCCACTACGCGTAGCCTGAAAAAGCAGAAGTGGAAGCTCAAAACAGCGGAAGATGCACTCAGAATCAGATGGGGCAGAGTACTCAATACCGCACACAAGTACGGCAACAGTCATCACACAAAGAGCTATCCGAAGCAGAAATTACTACCGGAATTTGATGAAGAGGCCTTAGAGCCCCCACAGTCAAAAAACAAGGAAGCCACCAGGTCGGATAGACGACCCCACGATCGACCTCAAGCGACAAAGGGCGCCGCACTCAATACGGCACGCGATCCGCCCAAGGATTCGTATCAAAAAACCGGTCCAACCAGATCCATCTACGGGCCAAGAAAGCAAGTTCTAGTGAGCAATGCAACGCAAAAAATATCCGAACATCACGGCACACCTACATACAGGGGCGCCGCACATCCCCTATGTTTTACCGATGAGGTACTGGATCATGAATTTGCAGCGGGATTCAAGCCCGTAAACATAGAAGCATACGACGGAACAACAGACCCTGGAGTCTGGATCGAGGATTATATCCTCCACATACACATGGCCAGAGGAGATGACCTTCACGCCATAAAATACTTACCCCTTAAGCTCAAATGGCCAGCCCGGCATTGGCTTAAAAGCCTCCCGGAAAACACCATGGGAAGTTGGGAAGAGCTCGAGGATGCTTTCCAGGCAAAATTTCAAGGGACCTATGTCCGACCTCCGGATGCAGACGATATGAGTCATATAACTCAACAACCCGGAGAGTCAGCCCGGAAACTCTGGAACATATTTCTTACTAAAAAGAATCAGATAGTCGACTGTCCGGACGCCGAAGCCCTAGCAGCTTTCAAACATAGCGTCTGAGACGAATGGCTCACCAGACACCTCGGCCAAGAAAAGCCAAGAACAATGGCCGCATTAACAAGCCTCATGACCCGGTTTTGCGCAGGAGAAGATAGTTGGTTGGCAAGAAGCAGCACCAGCGACCCGAGTACATCCGAACTCAGAGATGGAAACGGGAAACCGCGCCATAACAAAGAACAACGCCGGATCAAGGATAACAGCCCGATGAGCATGGCAGTCAATGCCGGATTCAAAAGCTCTCGGCAAAATCAGAAAAAGGCGCCCCCCAAAGATGACAGGGACGAGCTATCTAACCTCAACAAAATCTTGGACAAAATATGTCAAATCCACAGTACTCCCGGGAGACCTGCAAACCACACCCACAGAGATTGTTGGGTCTTCAAGCAGTCCGGCAAACTCAACGCCGAACACAAGGGGCTCGACACACCAAGCGAGGATGATGACGCACCCCACAAGCAGAACACCGGAGAACAAAATAAGTTCCCACAAGAAGTCAAAACAGTAAATTCACTTCAGGTGACAAAAGGGAAAAACAGAACGGCGCCTACGAAGATACGCGCCATACGGCCTGCCCCAGAGGAGCATCACCACTGGTTGTTACAACCAATCACCTTCTATCATCAGGATTACTCCAGAGGTATCTGGAATGCAGGCTGGACTGCCTTGGTCTTGGATCCGATAATTGACAGACTCCAATTTACACAAGTCCTAATGGACGGCGGCAGTGACCTAAACCTGTTATATCAAGACACAATCCACAAACTGGGGGTAAACCTAGCAATAATTCGCCATGGCAACACTTCCTTTCAAGGAGTCACGCCGGGCCCAGATACCCAGAGTATGGGTTCCCTTTCGTTAGAAGTCATGTTCGGCTCACCCGACAACTTCCGAAGCGAAAAGCTAACCTTCCACATCGCCCCATTCATAAGTCGCTATCAAGCGCTACTGGGACGTGAAGCTTTCGCCCGCTTTAACACAATACCACATTATGCATCCCTTACACTCAAAATGCCCGGTCCACGAGGCATCATCTCATTAAATCAAAATATCAATTGATCCCCAAAGTACGGATAATGGTGCGGCCGCCTTGACAGCCACACACTAATCCAGCTTTACTACCCCGGACACGGCTCGACGAGTTCGGCATAATCATACAAAGGCTTAATAGCCGCATAACCCTGTACAAGGGGCTCCGCGTGTTTACACCAGGAGACAATACTGTTCAATTTTACTCATGTCTTATATTTTGTTTATTTTAATTTCTCGCACGATTATTTTTCACTAAGTTCCTCTCCTTCACAGACGAACACCGTGCTACGCCCGTCCAGGATACGGCACAACGGAGACACAGGCGCAGACGTGCAGTAGGGACCCATTTTAAGGATTCTTTTCAGATTAAGACCCTGCGTAAACCTTTTTTACTGTCTCTTGTTGATAACATCCCCCGGTTTTCGCTATAACCGAGGAGGAGGCTGGCGTCTTGGCATGTGGCCACGCCAGAATTTTGCGCGTTCCTGGGCACCAGGGGCTTCTTACCAAGGGCTTTTGTTCGGCCCATTTTCATAAAGACCGAATACCTTAGGGAGTGTTCGGCGTCGCGAGTTTGGCCTTATATGCATCAGCTCCGAATCATGTCTTTGGTCAAATGTTGGGTTTTCCTGGCTCCTGTGTTTTGCTGCCTTACGTTCCGCTCTATCGGCTAAGGCGGCACCAGGAGAACTACTGCGATTGGGCCCAGGTTCGGCCAGGCGAGCACCTCAGTAGAGAAAGCCGAAAACTGACTGTCATGATATAGCGAGAGACTGGTCAACCACTCGATGACTTTTGGAATCTTTAGGATTCCCCCGCATTAACGAAGGGCCGCTTCCCGGTCAGGCACACACGCGCCCCGAATTCGGGCGAGCGCGGTGCCCCTAGGGGCTATTAAGTAGCCCCACTGTCAAACTCCTATGGCTAAGTGAAAGTGATAAAGCATTATAGTCCGGTTGCCTAGTTCGCTGCGCTATCTCCTCCTTTATAGGACCAAGACGTTGGATTAAGTGTGAAAAGGCGCCTTTTTGCGAACACCCCCGCATTATATGCGTGGGGGCTGAAGCCAATGACTGCCATCTTTCAGGTTATATACACATATACATTAACGGCCGCACAAGAGGCATTATAATTCTTGCAAGCACAAGTATAAAAAGCTTTTATATTCTATCAAAATATTCATTTTACAATAGCACATGCTATTCGAACACAACATCCTTCGAGCACTGCACCTCTATTAAACGAGCGCCCTGAAGAACTTCCTCAAAGTAGTTCTTGGCAGGTACTCGGCTTTCGTCCGAATCCCGGGATGCAACAACACTAGCCTTCATATCCGCCCAGTATGTTTTGACACGGGCAAGAGCCATCTGTGCACCCTCTATGCATGCCGACCTCTTCATTGCATCAACATGCGACACCGAACCAAGGAACTGCTGCACCAAGCTAAAATAACTCTTCGGCTCTGGCTCTTCCGGCCACAAACGACTCGCAACATACCTCATGGCGAGTCCGGATAACCTGTTCAGCTCCGCCCAGGCGGCCAAACGGTCGGATACCGAAAGTGGGCGTTCTGGATTGTGGAACTGCGACCAAACAAGTTCTTCCAATTCATGGTCACCTCGACCCTGGAAGTGTTCGGTCGCGTCTGCCGCACTCGCTGCCAAATCCAGATAAGTGTTTTCCGCACTCCACTGCCGGTCTAACGGAGCATACTTAGGATCCCCGAACTTCATCCGCAGCATATAGGGCTTTCCAGCCGTGATATCTCCGGCCTGACGTAGCTCCTCCTTCATAGCTCTCATTGAAGAGCGAGTATCCTTGGCCTCGGCAGTGATCTTTTCAAGGTCCTTCTGATCCGCCCTATCTTCTTGTTCAAGAAATTTACAGCGGTCAGCAGCATCCTTCAATTTTATAGCCATCTCGGCTATTACTTTCTTGCTCTGGCAGTGAGCAGCCTGTTCGGCTTTTAGCTCTTCAGCCGCCTTAACGGCAGCCGCATCACTTTTCCTTGCTTGCTCCTTGACTCGGGCAAGTTCCGCCCGAAGGTTCTGCATGGCAGCAGCACCATCTACAGTAAGCACATATCATATAAGGCACGAGCATCGAACTCCTCTTATCAGATGTCTTTGGAACATACCTTGTGCCTCGTCTAGCCGCTTATTTACAAGCGCGATGTCGGCATCCGCTATGTCAAGTTGCCGCTTTAGCTCGGCAGATTCATCAGTCCGGCTAGCCACCGAACGCCTCGCCACCTTTAGAAAAAAGGTGACATATTATACTTGGGGTTATGATCCTCTGTGTGCCGTCACTTTTGACGACACACAGAGTCTCAAGGGCTACTATTTATACAGGGCACATTTTATATATGCATCTCTACCAAAAGGTACACCTTTTCACGTACCTCAAAGCCTGTTAGGAAACTCCTGGCGGCCTCGTACAATCCGCTTTCCGCGGATGAAATACTTCCAATCACCGTGTTCATCAACATACGGTGTTCTTCTGAGATGGACGCTCGCCCGAGCAGATCCTTCAGCCCCTCCGACCGTGCACCAGAGGGTGCCGGACTAGCCTGACGACCTTTTTCAGGGTCCGGACTTGGAAAAACCCTCCGAGACGACACCTCGGCGTCGCCTGCCTCGTAAGACGGTGCAGCTAGGGGAGGCGTTTCACTCTCCATCGTCTCTGGACGAAGATCCCCTGAAGATGAGCTCTGCTGAGAAGGGTTGAGATCCGAACTGCAAGGTAATATTTCGGTTATCTTCCTCAGAAATAAAACAGGGATGTCACTCATTTTGGAACCCCTCTCTTTACTTACGGCTCGGGGGAGAGCTGATCCCCTTGAGGGCACAATGCGGCCGGTGTTGGAAATATGCCCTAGAGGCAATAATAAATTAGTTATTATTATTATATTTCCTTGTTCATGATAATCGTTTATTATCCATGCTATAATTGTATTGAAAGGAAACTCAGATACATGTGTGGATACATAGACAACACCATGTCCCTAGTAAGCCTCTAGTTGACTAGCTCGTTGATCAATAGATGGTTACGGTTTCCTGACCATGGACATTGGATGTCGTTGATAACGGGATCACATCATTAGGAGAATGATGTGATGGACAAGACCCAATCCTAATCCTAGCACAAAGATCGTAGTTCGTATGCTAAAGCTTTTCTAATGTCAAGTATCGTTTCCTTAGACCATGAGATTGTGCAACTCCCGGATACTGTAGGAATGCTTTGGGTGTACCAAACGTCACAACATAACTGGGTGGCTATAAAGGTGCACTACAGGTATCTCCGAAAGTGTCTGTTGGGTTGGCTCGAATCGAGACTGGGATTTGTCACTCCGTGTAAACGGAGAGGTATCTCTGGGCCCACTCGGTAGGACATCATCATAATGTGCACAATGTGACCAAGGGGTTGATCACGGGATGATGTGTTACAGAACGAGTAAAGAGACTTGCCAGTAACGAGATTGAACAAGGTATCGGTATACCGACGATCGAATCTCGGGCAAGTACAATACCGTTAGACAAAGGGAATTGTATACGGGATCGATTGAGTCCTTGACATCGTGGTTCATCCGATGAGATCATCGTGGAACATGTGGGAGCCAACATGGGTATCCAGATCCCGCCGTTGGTTATTGACCGAAGAATGTCTCGATCATGTCTGCATGATTCCCGAACCCGTAGGGTCTACACACTTAAGGTTCGATGACGCTAGGGTTATAAAGGAAGTTTGTATGTGGTTACTGAATGTTGTTTGGAGTCTCGGATGAGATCCCGGACGTCACGAGGAGTTCCGGAATGGTCCGGAGGTAAAGATTTATATATGGGAAGTCCTGTTTTGGTCACCGGAAAAGTTTTAGGTTTTTCCGGTAACGTACCGGGACCACCGGGAGGGTCCCGGGGGTCCACCAAGTGGGGCCACCAACCCCGGAGGGCTGCATGGGCCAAGTGTGGGAGGGGACCAGCCCCAGGTGGGCTGGTGCGCCCCCCACAGGGCCCAAGGCGCAAAGAAGTGGGGAAGGGGGCAAACCCTAGGGCAGATGGGCCCTAAGGCCCACCCTAGGTGCGCCTCCCCCCTCTCCCCTTCTGGCCGCCACCCAGATGGGATCTGGGGGCTGCCGCCACCCCTGGGGAGGTAACCCTAGAGGGGGAGCAACCCCCTCCCCTCCCCCTATATATACTTGAGGGTTTTTGGGGCTGCCAACACATGAGTTTTCTCCCTCAAGGCGCAGCCCTACCTCTCTCCCTCCTCGTCTCCCGCGGTGCTTGGCGAAGCCCTGCAGGATTGCCACACTCCTCCACCACCACCATGCCGTTGTGCTGCTGCTGGACGGAGTCTTCCTCAACCTCTTCCTCTCTCCTTGCTGGATCAAGGCGTGGGAGACGTTACCGGGCTGTACGTGTGTTGAACGCGGAGGTGCCGTCCGTTCGGCACTAGGATCTCCGGTGATTTGGATCACGACGAGTACGACTCCTTCAACCCCGTTCTCTTGAACGCTTCCGCTTAGTGATCTACAAGGGTATGTAGATGCACTCTTCTTCCCCTCGTTGCTGGTTTCTCCATAGATAGATCTTGGTGACACGTAGGAAAATTTTGAATTTCTGCTACGTTCCCCAACAATGGCATCGTGAGCTAGGTCTATTGCGTAGATTCTTTGCACGAGTAGAACACAAAGTAGTTGTGGGCGTTGATTTTGTTCAATATGCTTACCGTTACTAGTCCAATCTTGTTTCGACGGTATTGTGGGATGAAGCGGCCCGGACCGACCTTACACGTACACTTACGTGAGACAGGTTCCACCGACTGACATGCACTTGGTGCATAAGGTGGCTAGCGGGTGCCAGTCTCTCCCACTTTAGTCGGAACGGATTCGATGAAAAGGGTCCTTATGAAGGGTAAATAGCAATTGGCATATCACGTTGTGGTTTTGCGTAGGTAAGAAACGTTCTTGCTAGAAACCCATAGCAGCCACGTAAAACATGCAAACAACAATTAGAGGACGTCTAACTTGTTTTTGCAGGGTATGCTATGTGATGTGATATGGCCAAGAAGAATGTGATGAATGATATGTGATGTATGAGATTGATCATGTTCTTGTAATAGGATTCACGACTTGCATGTCGTTGAGTATGACAACCGGCAGGAGCCATAGGAGTTGTCTTTATTTATTGTATGACCTGCGTGTCATTAAACAATGCCATGTAATTACTTTACTTTATTGCTAACCGGTAGCCATAGTAGTAGAAGTAATAGTTGGCGAGACAACTTCATGGAACACGATGATGGAGATCATGATGATGGAGATCATGGTGTCATGCCGGTGACGACGATGATCATGGAGCCCCAAAGATGGAGATCAAAAGGAGCAAAATGATATTGGCCATATCATGTCACTTTTTGATTGCATGTGATGTTTATCATGTTTATGCATCTTATTTGCTTAGAACGACGGTAGTAAATAAGATGATCCCTTATTAAAATTTCAAGAAAGTGTTCCCCCTAACTGTGCACCATTACGAAAGTTCGTCCTTTCGAAGCACCACGTGATGATCGGGTGTGATAGATTCTTACGTTCACATACAACGGGTGTAAGCCAAATTTACGCACGTGAAACACTTAGGTTAACTTGACGAGCCTAGCATGTACAGACATGGCCTCGGAATACAAGAGACCGAAAGGTCGAGCTTGAGTCGTATAGTAGATACGATCAACATGAAGATGTTCACCGATGATGACTAGTCCGTCTCACGTGATGATCGGACACGGCCTAGTTGACTCGGATCATGTAATCACTTAGATGACTAGAGGGATGTCTATCTGAGTGGGAGTTCATAAGATGAACTTAATTATCCTGAACATAGTCAAAAGATCTTTGCAAATTGTGTCGTAAGTTCGCGCTTTAGTTCCACTGTTTAGATATGTTCCTAGAGAAAATATAGTTGAAAGTTGACAGTAGCAATTATGCGGACAGTAGAAAGCTTATGTCCTTAATGCACCGCTCAGTGTGCTGAACCCCAAACGTCGTTTGTGGATGTTGCGAACATCGGACATACACGTTTTGATAACTACGTGATAGTTCAGTTAAACGGTTTAGAGTAGAGGCACCAAAGACGTTTTCGAAACGTCGCGGAACATATGAGATGTTTCGAGGGCTGAAATTGGGATTTCAGGCTCGTGCCCACGTCAAGAGGTATGAGACCTCCGACGATTCTCTTAGCCTGCAAACTAAGGGAGAAAGCTCAATCGATGAGCTTGTGCTCAGATTGTCTGAGTGCAACAATCACTTGAATCGAGTGGGAGTTGATCTTCCAGATGAGATAGTGATGTTTCTCCAAAGTCATTTCCACCAAGCTGCTAGAGCTTCGTGATGAACTATAACATATCAGGGATAGATATGACGATCCTTGAGATATTCGCGATGTTTGACACCGCGAAAGTAGAAATCATGAAGGAGCATCAATTGTTGATGGTTAGTGAAACCACTAGTTTCAAGAAGGGCGAGGGCAAGAAGGGGTACTTCATGAAATGGCAAATCAGTTGCTGCTCTAGTGAAGAAACCCAAGGTTGAACCCAAACCCGAAACTAAGTGCTTCTGTTTTAAGGGGAACAGTCACTAGAGCGGAATTACCCTAGATACTTGGTAGATAAGAAGGCTGGCAAGGTCGATAGAAGTATATTGGATATACATTATGTTAATGTGTACTTTACTAGTACTCCTAGTAGCACCAGGGTATTAAGATACCGGTTCGGTTGCTAAGTGTTAGTAACTCGAAATAAAAGAGCTACGGAATAAACGGAGACTAGCTAAAGGTGAGCTGACGATATGTGTTGGAAGTGTTTCCAAGTTTGATGTGATCAAACATCGCACGCTCCCTCTACCATCAACATTAGTATTAAACCTGAATAATTGTCATTTGGTGTTTGCGTTGAGCATAGACATGATTGGATTATGTCTATCGCAATATGGTTATTCATTTAAGGAGAATAATGGTTACTCTATTTATTTGAATAATACCTTCAATGGTCTTGCACCTAAAGGAATGTTTTATTAAATCTCGATCGTAGTGATACACATTTTCATGCCAAAATATAAGATAGTAATGATAGTACCACTTACTTGTGGCACTGTCATGTAAGTCATATTGGTGTAAAACGCATGAAGAAGCTCCATGTTGATGGATCTTTGGACTCACTCGGTTTTTGAAAAGTTTGAGACATGCGAACCATGTCTATTGGTGTATACGCATGAAGAAACTCCATGCAGATGGATCGTTTAGACTCACTTGATTTTGGATCACTTGAGATATGCAAATCATACCACATGGGCAAGATGACTAAAAGGCCTCGTTTTCAGTAAGATGGAACAAGATAGAAACTTGTTGGAAGTAACACATTTTGATGTGTGCAGTCCAATGAGTGCTGAGTCATGCAGTGAATATAGTTATGTTCTTACTTCACAGATGATTCGAGTAGATGTTGAGTATATTTACTTGATGAAACACAAGTCTGAATTATTGAATGGTTCAAGTAATTTCAGAGTGAAGTTGAAGATCATTGTGACAAGAGGATAAAATGTCTATGATATGATCATAGAGATGAGTATCTGAGTTAGAAGCTTTGGCACACAATTAAGACATTGTGGAAACTGTTTCACAACCAATACCGCCTGGAACACCATAGTGTGATGGTGTGTCCGAACATCATAGTTGCACCCTATTGGATATGGTGCATACCATGATGTCTCTTATCGAATTACCACTATCGTTCATGGGTTAGGCATTAGAGACAAGCGCACTCACTTTAATAGGGCACCACGTAATTCTGTTGAGACGACACCGAACTATGGTTTGGAGAAACCTAAGTTGTTGTTTCTTAAAAGTTTGGGGCTACGACGCTTATGTGAAAAAGTTTCAAGTTGATAAGCTTGAACCCAAAGCGGATAAAATGCATCTTCATAGGACACCCAAAACAATTGGGTATACCTCCTAATTCAGATACAAAAGCAACAGGGATTGTTTCTTGAATCGGGTCCTTCCTCGAGGAAAGGTTTGTCTCGAGAATTGAGTGGGAGGATGGTGGAGACTTGATGAGGTCATTGAACCGTCACTTCAACAAGTGTGTAGCAGGGCACAGGAAGTTGTTCCTGTGGCACCCACACCAATTGAAGTGGAAGCTTATGATAGTGATCATGAAACTTCGGATCAAGTCACTACCGAACCTCGTAGGACGACAAGGACGCGTACTGCTTCGGAGTGGTACGGTGATCCTGTCTTGAAGGTCATGTTGCTAGACAACAATGAACCTACGAGCTATGGAGAAGCGATGGTGGTCCCAAATTCTGACAAATGGTTAGAAGCCATGAAATCCGAGATAGGATCCACGTATCAGAACAAAGCATGGACTTTGGTGGACTTGCCCGATGATCGGCAAGCCATTAAGATAAATGGATCTTTAAGAAGAAGACGGACGTGGACGGAAATGTCGCCGTCTATGAAGCTCGACTTGTGGCAAAGAGTTTTTTCACAAGTTCAAGGAGTTGACTACGATGAGATTTTCTCATCCGTAGCGATGCTTAAGTCCGTCGGAATCATGTTAGCATTAGCTGCATTTATGAAATCTGGCAGACGGATGTCAAAACAAGTTTCCTTACCAGTTTTCGTAAGGAAAGGTTGTATGTGATACAATCAGAAAGGTTTTGTCGATCCTAAGGATGCTAAAAGGTATGCTAGCTCCAGCGATCCTTCCATAGACTGGAGTAAGCATCTCGGAGTTGGAATATGTACTTTGATAAGATGATCAAAGATTTTGGGTTTATACAAAGTTTATGAGAAACTTGTATTTCCAAATAAGTGAGTGGGAGCACTATAGAATTTCTGATGAGTATATGTTGTTGACATATTGTTGATCAGAAATGATGTAGAATTTTCTATAAAGCATATAGGGTTATTTGAAAAGTGTTTTTCAATGGAAAACCTGGATTAGGCTACTTGAACAATAAGCATCAAAATCTATAAGATAGATCAAAATGCTTAATAATACTTTGAATTGAGCACATACCTTGACATGATCTTGAAGGTGTTCAAGATGGATCAGTCAAAGAAGGAGTTCTTGCCTGAGTTGTAAGGTATGAAGTTAAGAGTTAAAGCTCGACCACGGCAGAAGAGAGAGAAAGGACGAAGGTCGTCCCCTATGCTTCAAACGTAGGCTCTATAGTATGCTATGCTATGTACCGCACCGGAAGTGTGCCTTGCCATGAGTCAGTCAAGGGGTACAAGAATGATCTAGGAATAGATCATTGGACAGCGGTCAAAATTATCCTTAGAGGAATAAGGATTTGTTTCTCGATTATGGAGGTGATAAAGAGTTTGGCATAAAGGGTTACGACGATGCAAGCTTTAACACCTATCCGAATGACTCTGAGTAGCAAACCGGATATGTACAGTGGAACAACCATTTGGAATTGCTTCAAGTGGAGCGTGGAAGCAGCATTTACAATATGACATAGAGAATTGCGAAGTACATACGGATCTGAATGTTACAGACCCGTTGACTAAAACCTCTCTCACAAGCAAAACATGATCAAACCCCAAAACTCATTGAGACTTAATCACATGGTGATGTGAACTAGTTTAAGACACTAGTAAACTCTTGGGTGTTGGTCACATGGCGATGTGATCTATCAGTGTTAATCACATGGCGATGTGAACTAGATTGTTGACTCTAGTGCAAGTGGGAGACTGTTGGAAATATGCCCTAGAGGCAACAATAAATTAGTTATTATTATTATATTTCCTTGTTCATGATAATCGTTTATTATCCATGCTATAATTGTATTGAAAGGAAACTCAGATACATGTGTGGATACATAGACAACACCATGTCCCTAGTAAGCCTCTAGTTGACTAGCTCGTTGATCAATAGATGGTTACGGTTTCCTGACCATGGACATTGGATTTCGTTGATAACGGGATCACATCATTAGGAGAATGATGTGATGGACAAGACCCAATCCTAACCCTAGCACAAAGATCGTAGTTCGTATGCTAAAGCTTTTCTAATGTCAAGTATCGTTTCCTTAGACCATGAGATTGTGCAACTCCCGGATACCGTAGGAATGCTTTGGGTGTACCAAACGTCACAACGTAATTGGGTGGCTATAAAGGTGCACTACAGGTATCTCCAAAAGTGTCTGTTGGGTTGGCTCGAATCGAGACTAGGATTTGTCACTCCGTGTAAAGGGAGAGGTATCTCTGGGCCCACTCGGTAGGACATCATCATAATGTGCACAATGTGACCAAGGGGTTGATCACGGGATGATGTGTTACGGAACGAGTAAAGAGACTTGCAGTAACAAGATTGAACAAGGTATCGGTATACCGACGATCGAATCTCGGGCAAGTACAATACCGTTAGACAAAGGGAATTCTATACGGGATCGATTGAGTCCTTGACATCGTGGTTCATCCGATGAGATCATCGTGGAACATGTGGGAGCCAACATGGGTATCTAGATCCCGCTGTTGGTTATTGACCGGAGAACGTCTCGGTCATGTCTGCATGATTCCCGAACCCGTAGGGTCTACACACTTAAGGTTCGATGACGCTAGGGTTAGAAAGGAAGTTTGTATGTGGTTACCGAATGTTGTTCGGAGTCCCGGATGAGATCCCGGACGTCACGAGGAGTTCCGGAATGGTCCGGAGGTAAAGATTTATATATGGGAAGTCCTGTTTTGGTCACCGGAAAAGTTTTGGGTTTTTCCGGTAACGTACCGGGACCACCGGGAGGGTCCCGGGGGTCCACCAAGTGGGGACACCAACCCCGGAGGGCTCCATGGGCCAAGTGTGGGAGGGGACCAGCCCCAGGTGGGCTGGTGCGCCCCCCACAGGGCCCAAGGCGCAAAGAAGTGGGGAAGGGGGCAAACCCTAGGGCAGATGGGCCCTAAGGCCCACCCTAGGTGCGCCTCCCCCCTCTCCCCTTCTGGCCGCCACCCAGATGGGATCTGGGGGCTGCCGCCACCCCTGGGGAGGTAACCCTAGAGGGGGCGCAGCCCCCTCCCCTCCCCCTATATATACTTGAGGGTTTTTGGGGCTGCCAACACATGAGTTTTCTCCCTCAAGGCGCAGCCCTACCTCTCTCTCTCCTCGTCTCCCGTGGTGCTTGGCGAAGCCCTGCAGGATTGCCACGCTCCTCCACCACCACCACGCCGTTGTGCTACTGCTGGACGGAGTCTTCCTCAACCTCTTCCTCTCTCCTTGCTGGATCAAGGCGTGGGAGACGTCACCGGGCTGTACGTGTGTTGAACGCGGAGGTGCCGTCCGTTCGGCACTAGGATCTCCGGTGATTTGGATCACGACGAGTACGACTCCTTCAACCCCGTTCTCTTGAACGCTTCCGCTTAGCGATCTACAAGGGTATGTAGATGCACTCTTCTTCCCCTCGTTGCTGGTTTCTCCATAGATAGATCTTGGTGACACGTAGCAAAATTTTGAATTTCTGCTACGTTCCCCAACAGCCGGGGCATTCTCCGGCGCCGGATCCTCTAGAGACGATTTCTTCCCCCGTTTTGAGGCCGTCCCCTCCCGGTCTTCAGAGGCAGTCCTTTTCTTTCCCGGGTTGGGGGAATTCTCGATTCCTCCCTTCCTGACAGCCTCCTTCGCGAAGGCGGTAGCTCCTTGATTCCCCTCTTCGTCTTCTGCTGAAAGCACAATCTCCAGCATCCTGGTTAACACGGGATCCGGCGCGGTCTCAGGCAGGGGGGCTGGACACCTGATAAGCTTTGCCTTCGTTATCCACTCCTGTTCAAAGGATAGCTCTGTTAAGGGCAATTTTATGATGAAAATACGGATGGCGTGTCCAAATACGGGGCTACTTACTTGAGCATCTGGGCGATTGCAGCTCAGACCTGCGTCCTTGGACAAGTCCGGACACCTTGCTTGTGATCCGAAGAACAATTTGTACATATCCACGGGCGTCGTGCCCATAAAGTGTTGGAGGACTCGCGGTCCCTCCGGATTAAATTCCCACAGGTGGAGAGGGCGACGTTTGCAGGGCAGCATGCGGCGAATCAGCATAACTTGCGCCACTACGGTCAAGTTGATATCTCTTTCTAGGAGATCTCGAATGCGGTCCTGCAGCAGGGGCACGTCTTTGGACGGCCCCCAGATAAGCCCTTCATTGACCCATGACGCTAGCCATGGTGGGGGACCCGAGCGAAAAGCAGGTGGCGCCACCCATGTGGTGCCCCTGGGGGCTGTGATGTAAAACCAGTCCCGTTGCCATAATCCGAACTCCTCTTGGAAAGAGCCCTCGGGCCATGGAGCGTCGGCCATCTTGCTTATGATAGCTCCTCCGCACTCAGCGTGCTGCCCCTCGATCATCTTCGGTTCCACCTTGAAGGTTCTAAGCCACAATCCGAAGTGAGGAGTAATATGGAGGAAGGCCTCACACACGACAATGAACGATGAGATTTGGAGGATGGACTCCGGAGCTAAGTCGTGTAATTCCAGCCCATAATAAAACATAAGCCCCCTCACGAAGGGATCAATCGGGAAGCCTAGCCCCCAAGGGAAGTGAGATGTGAACACCACGCTCTCACCGGGCTGAGGAGTGGGAATGGCCTGCCCTTGAGCAGGCAGCCTATGCGAGATTTCGCCGGTTAGATACCTGGCATCTCTCAGCTTTTGCACGTCTTCTTCCGTAACGGAGGAAGGCATCCACCGGCCTTGAAGGTCGGAGCCGGACACCATCGAAGGTCCAAAGCGCCTAAAACTGGAGCTTTGGGTGTTGGAACTCAAGGCGAGGGGCGGATTCGATTGAATTGAAAAGAAAGGAGTCAAGCCTTGGTCTCTTTATAAAGAGGTTGAATACTAAGAGCCCTCCCCGTAACCGTTTGGGACTCGCTTTCAATTAGGGAGTCATACCAAAGGCACGGTTGGGTTACCCACGCTCGTATTGATGAGAATCCCGGAATAAGGGGACACGATCTCTGCTTTCACAAGACGTGCCAAGGAAACCGCCTCGCTAAACGCGCTGAGGTGGAACAGTAAAACAATTCGAATAAAGGCTTGGCCGTGGCGTGATGTCAGACTGCGGAATACGTCAGTAGATTAGATTTGTGCAGATATTATTCTCTCTACGGTGGTGTATGGAACTTATTTTGCAGAGCCGGACACTATCCTTGTGTTCCACATCTTCTATGGAATATTTGGAGGAGGAACCCGCCTTGCAATGCCGAAGACAATTTGCGCACCGGACTCGTCATCATTGAAGCTTGGTTCAGGGGCTACTGACGGAGTCCTGGATTAGGGGGTGTCCGGATGGCCGGACTATGACCTTTGGCCGGACTCCTGGACTATGAAGATACAAGATTGAAGACTTCGTCCCGTGTCCGGAAGGGACTTTCCTTGGCGTGGAAGGCAAGCTTGGCGATACGGATATGTAGATCTCCTACCATTGTAACCGACTCTGTGTAACCCTAACCCTCTCAAGTGTCTATATAAACCGGAGGGTCTTAGTTCGTAGGACGAACAACAATCATACCATAGGCTAGCTTCTAGGGTTTAGCCTCTCTGATCTCGTGGTAGATCAACTCTTGTACTACCCATATCATCAATATTAATCAAGCAGGAGTAGGGTTTTACCTCCATCGAGAGGGCCCGAACCTGGGTAAAAACATCGTGTCCCTTGTCTCCTGTTACCATCCACCTAGATGCACAGTTCGGGACCCCCTACCCGAGATCCGCTGGTTTTGACACCGACACCCCCTCCCCCGCTGCCTACGTCTAGGAATGATGACAAAGGCAAGGACGATGATGGGCTCCAGGATGATTCTTTCCACGGTAATGATCACCGCTTTACCTAGTCGGAGTGGGATGGGCTTTCGCCTGAGGATCAAGATCTGCTTAAGGAGAACGTCCCGGCTGGTGGGGGTGCCAAGGATTCGCGGTGTGATACTGTTGGGGGAGCCGCGGCCTCTGGGGGTCTAAGGGCACACCATTCTCTGCGGTGTGTTTGATAAGTGCATTTCATATATATAATTTGGCACTCAAATTTAGCATCTATCGTGATATATCCATCCATTCTTGCTATGAGTTGTGATATATTTGAATGAAAATCATATAAAAGATCATTTACTTGTCATTTGTTTCTTTTGCAGAAAAGTGCGCAAGGCACTATAATTGTCAAGATTTCTACTATGTGGCTAACGAGAAGAGAGAAGGGCTTGTGTGTGACGACAAGAAGTAACCAAAGCGGCTAACTATAGAAGAGAGGGGATCTACTTGGGAAGGAAGAAGATAGTAGGAGGGCCCATGTACAAACATCAAAATCTGCCGTGAGGGGATCAAAATCCCTAGGTCACTACACAATTCCCCTTGGGGCCTGGCATATCTCTTACTCTCTCTCTCACCCATCCTTCTCCAACTCTGGCCGCCGCCACGGCCAGGCTGGCATGGTGGTGCGCCTTCGCCTCCCATCCATCCACCAGCTCCACTATCTTCTTCTCCTTCCCCGAATCCACCATCATCCATCCACACCGCCGTCACCAGCGCCACCATCTCCAGCCACCAGCACCACAGCGCCTCCCCACACCTCACGCAACCCACCAGACAGATGGCCGGAGGCGTCTGATGCCCCGCGCGATTCTCCTCCCCACGTCTGAACTGCTGCTACTCCTCCACCTTTCTTCTTCCCCCAAATTCTGCTGTTGCTCTCTCTCTAACCTCCCCACGCCTCTGCTTCTTCTTCTCCCTCTCCTTGCTGCTACTCCTTCCTCTCATATCACCCTGCTGCTGCTCTTCTTCTTTTCCACGCCTCTGCTGCTTTCTTCTCCCCAAAACTGCTGCTGCACCTTCTCTCCAACGCCCCTGATGCCCAGCTAGCTGCTTCTTTGAACCTCTCTGCTGCGCCCCTTCTCTGAACCTCAAAACTGCTGCCACTTCTTCTTCTCTGAACCCAAACTCTGTTGTCTGCTGCTCCTTTATCTTCAACCTGCTGCTGCTCTTCTTTCCCCACACCTCTGCTGCTCTTCCTCTTAAAACTGATGCTGCTCCCTCTCCCATTGCCAACCTGCTGCTGCTCCTTCTTCTTCCCAAACCTTGCTACTGTTGCTCTTTCCCCATGCCTCTGCTGCTCCTCACCCACCAACCTGCTGCTACTTCTTCTCCCTCAACCTCTTGCTACTGCCATCTCCCTCTCTCTAAATTTCTGTAGATTTGAGATCGAATGTAATATTCAGATTTGTCTAGTGCTATGATATGTTTAGTTTCAGACTCAAGCTTGTGTGGTTTTAAATTGTTGATCGGAAAACTGAATTGTGGCATATGACCCTCTGTTCTTATGTGTGGTAATTAGTTAAACCCGTCACTTGTGTGTTGTACTTCTTGAATAAAGGAGTTCATCTTGTAGTACCTGTGGTAGCTTTGTACCTGTGATATAAATATATATTTGTATGGTGATATATTTCTGTCCCTGTCACATTATTGTTTCTTCCCTCTGTTACATTGTATGTTAGTTATATATGTTTGTGTGGTGATATCAAGTACCTGTGATGTATACATATGTGAGTGTGATTGTGATGTGAAATTTCTTTCCTTATTCCGTAATCTTACTTTTGCCCCTTTTACATACTTTCTAGTAATATATGTGTTCTTTTATTGTAGATTTCCTTTTGTAGTCTATGTATGCATGTGTTGATGTTTTATTGTTTCTAGTAAAACAAAAATACCAAAAATATTATTGAAGATAATCTGAACCCCCTTTGCCCTTTTTTGCATTTTATTTGGTGACGACCTTTGGGTACAACCTTGTTTAGTGTAGGTTTATTTTCTTGCATTGATAATCTGAATTGTGTTACTTAGCTTTAGCCAAGCACGATCATCGATTTGCCTAGTCCCTGAGGAGAACACGACATCCGTAGTTTGGGGCGTAAAACCCCCACTATATTCACAATTGATCAGTGTTCTAACCTCCCAGCCCGCCCCGCTTCCCCTTACCTCTCGGGTATCGAAGACTTGCCCCCGGCCAGCCCCCTGGCCTTGAAGAAGAAGAAGAAGAAGGCGTTCGTTAAGAAGTTCTCCGCTCGCAACAGGGCGTCTGGTGGATCCAAGCAGTATGTGGCTGGGATGTGCCGCACGCTGGATGATGACCTGGGCGCGGCTTCGGGCCCGTCTTCTGTCGCGGCCTCCCCCTCTCGTGCTTGTTCGACGCCGGTGCACTCGCCTACCTCCACAGCCCGCAAGAGCGGATGTGTCCCCAACAGAGGTGAGCGGGTTGCGGATCGGGCGGCTCGGCGCGCTGCGGCTAGGGATCTGCCCCCCTTCAGGTTCGCTTCCCTGCTCCCCTCCTCCCTGTCCTCCTCATGTTCTTTCACCTGTTCGTTTAGTGCTTCCTTCTCAGTCCAATGATCATTTATTATGTATCTTAGAGGATGTGGGCATCACCTGTGACCCTAGTTTCGGTTCCCCCACAGCTCTGTTAGATATTATAAGGGCTAATGAAATGGCTCAGGCCGACCTAGCTAAAGCCAAGGAGGCTGTTTCGGGTAATGTGGACCCACTAGTTGTGGCTGGTGGGGATGTGGAGGGATCTGATAGGGTTCAGGTGTCCTCGGGAATACCTAAACGTGGGGCTGGTAAACAGTCAAAATCCTGCATGGCCCCAAGCAGGTCGAGTCTTCGCATCAAGAATCTTTCTCATAGATGAAGACCTTATTTTGGAATATTGGGGGTTTCGGCGCTAGGGGGCATCAGGACCGGCTCAAAGATTTAGTTCATTCTGAAAATATTGATATCATTGGTCTAGTGGAAACTCTGAAACCTTCTTTCTCTCCAAACGAGTTATCCGCTGTCACTGGGGTTGATAGGTTTGATTGGAACTTTGTGGCTGCTTCTGGACATTCGGGGGGTATTCTTCTTGGCACTAAAAAGGATTTGTTTGATTTCGTTGCTTTTAAATCATGGGATTTTTTGGGCTAGCTCCGTGGTTTCTCACCGTTCCCTCAACTCCTTATTAGAAATTATGGTGGTTTATGGTCCGGTTGATCACTCCCTCTCTCAGATTTTTTTGGATGAATTGCAGAATAAAATTGATTCATGTGACTTGCCTTTACTCATTGGGGGAGATTTTAACTTGTTGCGTTCCCCTATGGACAAAAGCTCTCCCAATTTCTCGTGGACGCTCGCTGACACTTTCAATGCTTTTATTCGGGATACGGCTATCCGTGAAATCCCTAGGGTTGGTGCCCGATTCACTTGGACTAATTGCTACTCCATTCCCATTCGGTCTGTCCTGGATCATGTTTACTTTTGCTCCAGGTGAGATACTCTCTTTCCCTGTGTTGTTCTGAGGGCCCAATCCATAGTGGGCTCTGATCACTCCCCCTTAATTCTTGATGACGGGATCCACTCGGTCTCCTTCCCCCGCTTTCAGTTTGATGCTTCTTGGATTTTGGTGGAGGGTTTTTGTAAGGGCATATTTATCCCTTAGGTGTTTTGGTGATTGATGACAATGCTTTTGCGGACTAATCGTGTGCCTTGAGTTTCTCAGACGCTTCATCACTAGGCATGAGACGATTCGGTGCCCCTCGAAGACTATTGAAGACGGCATTGTTCTACGTTTCTCTTTGGTGGATTTGAGTCGTAGGAGAGCCGCACTATTAATAGGGGGTCCGCGTCGGAAAGGTTTGGGTGGAATCAACACGTACACATGTCCTTCCTTTCCCTTGCACTTTGGAGCATCTCTCCGTTATCCTAGTTGTGCTTAATCTGACGGCTACTGCTGTACTTGCGGCAGTACTGCTCTATGGAGCGGTAGTACCGCTGGGGGTCACGGTAGTACCGCTCCTCTGGAGCCTTAGTACCGTGGCTCCCAGGCCTAGTGCTGCTCCGGTACGATAGTAGGGGCGGATGTAATTTTTTACATCCGCGCCCTCACGGTAGTACCGCACGTCCTGCGCGGTAGTACCGCGAGAGGCCACGGTAGTACCGCTCTCCTAGAGTCGTAGTACTGTGGCCCTCATACCTAGTACTGCTGCGTCACGGTAGTAGGAGCGGATGTAATTTTTTTACATCCGCGCCTCAACGGTAGTACCGCGCCTCGTGCGCGGTAGTACCGCGTCTGATTTTTTGTACTGTTTCATTTTCAGCGGAAGTAGGCACGGATGTATTTTATTTCATCTGCGCTCTTCGTAGGCTTTGACTTTCCTGCCTTGCGGTAGTACCGCAAGGGGGAGCGGTAGTACCGCGCAAGCGATAGTACTGCACTCAGTCAGGCAAGTCCCGACCTCTACTTCTGCCGCGGAAGTACCGTGGTCCTCCATGGTAGTACCGCGTGGCCTTGCGATAGTACCGCGCTTCTGGAGCGGTAGTACCGCATGTCGCAGGCTGAACATGTGGATAATGGTTGGTTCTTTTCCATGACTATAAAAGGGGCGTCTCCTACCTGTAGTTGACTACCTCTTCCACCTCCAAGCTCCATTGTTGCTCCAAGCTCCATTTTGGCCCGATCTCTCTCCCTAGCCAATCAAACTTATTGATTTGCTCGGGATTGGGTGACAAGGGCCCGATCTACACTTCCACCAAGAGATATTCGATTCCCCCCCCCACTTATCCCTAGCGGATCTTGTTACTCTTGGGTGTTTGAGCACCCTAGACGGTTGAGGTCACCTCGAAGCCATACTCCATTGTGGTGAAGCTTCGTGGTGTTGTTGGGAGCCTCCAAGTGTTGTGGAGATTGCCCCAACCTTGTTTGTAAAGGTTCGATCGCCGCCTTCAAGGGCACCAATAGTGGAATCACGGCATCTCGCATTGTGTGAGGGCGTGAGGAGATTACGGTGGCCCTAGTGGCTTCTTGGGGAGCATTGTGCCTCCACACCGCTCTAATGGAGACGTACTTCCCCTTAAAAGGAAGGAACTTCGGTAACACATCCTCGTCTTCACCAGCTCCACTCTTGGTTATTTCGTGCCTTTACTTTTGCAAGCTTACTTGTGTTGTTTCTATTGCTTGCTTGTGTGCTAGTTGTCATTGCATCATATAGGTTGTCCACGTAGTTGCATATCTAGACAACCTATTTTGTCGCAAGGTTTAAATTGTTAAAGAAAAGCTGAAAAATTGTTAGTTGCCTATTCACCCCCCCTCTAGTGAACCATATCGATCCTTTCAATTGGTATCAGAGCCTCGTCTCTTTATTAAGGACTTTGCCATCCGAAGAGTATGGTTGACACCAACGATGGTGCGGAGGAGCACTCCGGTGTGAATCATATCTCGTCTACGGCCGATGGGGGAACCTCGATCTCACGTGAGGAATTCAATGTGGCTTTAGACACATTGAAAACCTCCATGACGACCGAGGTTAAAAGCATGTTTACTGAATTCCTAGAAGGACTTAAACTATCCACCTCGCCGACGAAAGTGGGTGATCCCACTAACAAGGTGATGGATGCCAACTCCGACAAGGGGGAAGCTAATAGTGAAAAGGGTCCTTCTACTAGTGGTAGAAATGGCACCGGCATCTTTACCCATGTGGAACCTCCTACTTATGGTGGACCGATTCCCTCTACTCATTTAAATCATGCTGGTCCTCCTACGATTGTGAAAAATGAGGATTTTGATGCTTGGGTTTATCGTTTCAAGCGTCATTTAAAACATGTGAATACTAATCTTTGGAGAATTATAGAAGAAGGTTTCTATCCACATGACCCAAGCAACTTCACCCCTCTAGAAGCCGTGGATAATCAATTCAATGAGAGTGCTCTCTTCATCATCCAAGATGCAATCCTTCCCGAAGATCTCCCTCATCTTCGACCTCATGCCATGGCTAAAGACGCATGTCAATGTGTTGTGTCTCTCTATCGAGGAAGTTCTAGCATTCAACACTCCAACTATGAAGTGGTGCAAGATGAAGCCGATGAGTTTGCAATGAAAGAAGATGAAGAACCTCGTGAGCTCTTTCGAAGAGTGACCAAACTCGCGGTCGCACTCCGAGATCATGGGAGCAAGGACACGGATGACAATTGGATAAAGCGCAAGTTCCTCAAGGCCATGATGCCCTACAACAAGGCCATGTCCTATATCATTCGTCAAAGACCGGACTTCCACTCCACGACCTCAAGTGAAGTGTTGGATGAGTTCGTTGCAATGAGCATCTTGGACAAGACCGCCGACAATGCGGTGCTCCGTTCTCATAGGGCAAAGAAGCCCAACCTTGCCTTGAAGGCCAAGGTTAGTGTGGAAGAAGAGGAAGAAGAAGAAGATGAGGAGAGCAACCCCGAAGACACGAAATATGATTATCATGAGCACATGGCTCTTGCCTCAAGACAATTTTGGAGCAAGAAGAATACAAGACCCAACTTCAACAAGAACTCAAGTGGCCTCAAGGGCAAGCAACGAGTTAGAACTTGTTTCAACTGTGGCAATGTAAGCCATTTCATTGCGGATTGTGTAACACCCCAAAAATTTAACCAGGTTTTAATTATTAAAATTTTGCCAGGAGTTTAAATTTTTTGCCTTCTGGATTTTTCTGTTTATTTCAGAACATTTCTTTTTAATATTGAGGAGTTTCACCCAAGTGGAACTTTCCAAAAATGTATTGGACTCTATGCCCTCTCAATATAACATTTCTTAATCAGTAGATTTATTTATTTAATTATTGCACCCTGAGCTTTATTCATTAAAATGACTTCCATTTGGTTTTAGAGTTCTTTTTGAACTACAACCATTTGATAAATTTAACTAAAATTCCAACCAAAATTTGTAGGTGTCATGTGATGTGTCTAAATCACTTTTATGCAAAAATATATTTCATTCATTGCATATTTTGAGTTCTACACCTATTTTTCAAATCTGGTCCAGTGGGCATTTTTGCACTATAGCCTAATTAAATAATTCCCTAAAGCCTCCACCAAAATTATGGGATGTCAGTGGTAGCATGCCATCCAACTTTATGCAAAAACCTAGTGATGTTCTTTGGAAAAATTGAGTGAATCAACCTCTTTTTCATTCTGGTCCAGCCTTGTGTTTTCTACTGCAACCCTATTCATTCTTGCTCTAGTGGCCTTGTGCTTTCACCTGCTTGTAGTCAACCCTGCAAAAACCCTAAGTCCAGGAGCATGCACCCTTTGGGACATTTTTGGTTCATGTAATGATGCCATTTACTCCCTGTCCAGAATTGAAGTTTTGCAAAACTTGCACTAGCAAGTTTCTTCTTTTGACAAACTAACCTCACCACCCTCTCTTTCATCTAAAGAGACCCCACTCTGGGAGATTTGGCCACTCCAAGAAATGCCTAGGTGCCCCTGGCATTTTGACAAACACCTTACGGGCATGATCTATTTTGACATGACCTTTGCTTTGCACTGAGGCCTTGCACCTCCGGGGGAAACTAACTTGTCCACTAAGCCTATAGATGATTTTGGCCTAGGTCTGTTAAACACCAACCTCATTCGAGACCTATAGCTTGCCCTAGCATTTTGTCGAGCACGTTCCGTGCGTGCTCTGTGCACGCCCAGGTGCGAGCGGAGCACGCGTTTTTCACATGCCAAGACCGAGCCGCCGTGCCTCGCCCCGCACTCACTCTGGCCCTCGGCCGACCGCAGCCAACACGCCACGTCCCCTTCTGCACCCCACGAGCCCCATAGCCCTCGCCACGTCTCCGGCAAGCCAGCAGCTAGCCACCACTGCCGCCCGACAGCCCCTGCACTAGCCAGCGCCGCCCGAGCCACTCCCGCTCGCCAGCTCGCCCTTGGAGCAGTACCCGCTCGTCCGCTAGCTCCTGCCGCCATCCCCAGCCTCGCCACGATGCCCTGCAAGCTACAGAACGGCGGTCACCGACGAGCTCATCCACGTCCGCCGCAAACCGACCTCGTTGCGCTATATAAGGAGGACCCCGAACTCATTTGAGCACGCAGTCGACCTCAGGCCACCCCCATGGCACCCCCACAGCCCGCAATCGTCGAGGGAAAATCGTCTTCCCCAACTTCGGCCGGTTCGGCCGCCGCCATGTCCTAGCTCCGTTCACCTCAACCAGAGACTCCCCCACCCTTCCATCACCACCACTCTGCTCCACACCGTCTTGCGGAGCCGCCCAGACCCCAAACGACGACGGAGCATCACCCTAGCCCGAATCCCCAAATCCACCGAAGCTCTCCTCCGCCGCAGAGCTCACCGCCGGCGATTTCCTCCACCTCCGACGACCCTACGACCACCGGGAGGACCGCCACTGATCAGCGGATCCATCCCCATCCTCAGCTCCCCGCGAGAAACCTCCGTTCGCTAGCAACGGTCGCCGGAGTCCCGCCTCTGCTCGGGCAGGAGAAGAGGAGGGAGGGGAGACTAGTCAAACATGACTAGTGGCCCCCCTGGACCCACTGTCAGCGACTCCCCGCGTAGTCCACGTTGGCTTAAGTGGAAACGTAATTCCAAAGTACGTGTTCGACGTGTACATTTCGAAGTGTTTTCCTTTTCTGTTTTATTTTAAAAACCAGAATATTTTTGAAGAGAGGAGAAAGATTTCGAGAGTTTTGGAATGCACCTTGCCTCCCCACGACTTGAAGGCAAGCATTCTGAACCCTGGCATAATATTGTGTGTGACGCGGTGACAACACCACCCCGACACGGGCATACGTCATTTTATGTGATGATGCGTTCCTACTCATGAGTGCATTTTAATGATTTCATGCTATTGAAGTTGATATGGATGTGATGGAAATCACCGTCATATGCCTTTCATGCATATCGGGAGAGAATCCGGGAAGGCCTCTGTCTTGGGTAGACACGGTCTTGTCCCTAGTCCTCTGTCGAGACGGTCGTGACCGGTATGGCATGAGGGGGTATGTCGCGTGGTGTTTCTGTCTGTGGTTGAAGTATATATTTTGTATGCTAATCATGCATGGAATATTTAAACCTCCTGAGTCGACCGTAGATCGAGTCTTGTTCCAGTAACCCCCATACTTGTTTCATGCTGCCACTTGTCCCTGCCATAGGTAGGGTACGGTTTAGTAAGTTGTCAACCCTTTCCTAGCACACACCATACAGAGAGGCCATGGTGGAAGATACTGGAGGCATCCGGTAGACATGCCACCTGGTCCTGGAGCATGGGTGTTTCGGTTGTAGCCAAAGGGGTAGCTCCCCTAGTTTGCGTGCGGTATAAATTTTGTGATCCCATGTTACGTCGAGGTTGTAGCCTCCCCACTTAGAGTTTTGCTTGACAGGTGTCATGGGTGATTCCAGACACCGGTAAGTTGAGATGGTGTGTGCAAGTTAGGTGTGTTTTCAACTAAAAGGCCGTAGACGGAGTTAGTCCCGATGGACTAAAGGAATCTGTTACTCGTGGGTAAAGAGTACACCCTCTGCAGAGATTAATCCTATTCGAATAGCCGTGTCCATGGTTAAGGATTACAGTTTGGGATGGGTCAAGTGTCGGTCTTAGTGTCGGTCTTCAAAGGAGAAAACTGTTAAACCAGAACTGGAATCACGGCTTGAGACTTGTGATAATTATGAATATTATTTTGTTGTGGACTAACCCGTGGTATTATTGGTATTATCGAATATCCCTGGGATGGTTCTACCTCCTGGATATTCACTGTGATTATTTATAAGCCCTTTATGTGGTGTCGCTGAGACGCCCGACTGTGGCATGCTTGTTATTTATTTTTATAAGCCCTTTATGTGGTGTCGCTGAGACGCCCGACTGTGGCATGCTTGTTATTTTTTTTATAAGCCCTTTATGTGGTGTCGCTGAGACGCCCGACTGTGGCATTTATTTTATAAGCCCTTTATGTGGTGTCGCTGAGACGCCCGACTGTGGCATTTATTTTAAAGCCCTTTATGTGGTGTCGCTAAGACGCCCGACTGTGGCATTTATTTTATAAGCCCTTTATGTGGTGTCACTAAGACGCCTGACTGTGGCATGCTTGTTATTTATTTTATAATTTTCAACACTACTATGTTATTGCACCTCCATAAATAACTTGCTTGCATGCATCAGAGCTTTTACTATTTTTGTGACTAACGTCATGATCATAAACTATTTTAGTACGGATTTACCGTTGTTATATTATACCCGTGTTCATAATGTTTGCGAGTACATTCAAAAGTACTCACTGGCTTGTCCCTGGCTATTGTATTTGCCAGATTTCTTGCGCGGAGAGGAGCGACCGTGATGACAGCCCCAGAACTTAAGCAATGGTGATAGCAGCCTCGCGAAGATAGGAGTTATCCTGGTCAGCTGTTCCTGTGGGAAATGGAGTCCCATAGATGCTGATGATCCACAAACCGCTTCCGCCATCAACCACTAGAAACCAAATTGTTGTACTCACAGGCCAGAATGGTCTTGTACTACATATTTTTGCTTTTTGCCTGGAATTTCTGTATCAAGTTGGTGCCTCATCAGCTAACAGTAATCCTGGGGCTGGTGAGCACAAGGGCCATTTTATGGAAATTTAATACCCGGAAAAATCGGTCGCCACAAACTTGGTACCAGAGCCAGGCTGACCATTGGCTAATCCTATCTTAGACAGGTCGAAAAACCTAGGTAAACCAACCCGTCAGACCTTAACCAAACCCCGGCCAAGCTTCTCGTGCAAGATAGCCACAAAGTGACCCCAACACTATTTGGTAGTCGGTGCCCAACCTATCATCCTAGCCTGTCGATCACACGCCAGTGACCGATGCCTATAATGTCTTATTCGCAAGCGTGCGAAGGAAGACTCCGTTCCCTTTTTCTATAAAAAGGGCACGCTCGCCTCAACCCAGCACAGCATAGCCTCTTCCCCGAACCTAGCCATAATGCCTGGCCCCATAGTGCACAATGAGACCACAGCAACCAACCTTGGAGGTTTTGTGACCATACTCGCAAACCTCACCCGTCGTGCCTATGCGTTAGAAGAGCCCCCAGAATATGTGGTGTACCAAGGAACCATGAGCGATGAGAGTCGTCAATTTTGGGCCACTATGCACATCTACGGTAGGGGTCTGTCACCAGAACGCCTCTACAGGTTCACCGGAAGGACAACTTCCTTCGAGCCACAAGCCATCCAGCTAGCTGCTCGAGAGGCTATAGTTCAACTCCGGCAATTGTCGCCCAGAGTTAACTGTCGCTCGTTCTACTACTACCCCAGGCGTGAAGGGTATGGTAGACCACCCCAAGTTGCCAACGAAGATCACGAGACGGACCCTGCATTGTTGCACCTAGTGCGCTATGTGGGTGCACTAGAGGCACTGTTCGATCAAATCACTATTGATCTGATCGCAGCTCATGGAGAGCTGGTTCGCCGAGCCCCGGCAAGCAGGGAAGACGAGCCCGACGCCGACAACCCAGTCGTGCTGTTCAGACACCCGATCGAGACCCTGAGGTCAGCCCCAGCCATCAACCAAGGTGCTTTGATGACCCCAGAAGTGCTTCGTCGCCTTTTGGGAGCATACTCCAGCGAGATTGTGGCCAATAATCCCCGCGATGGTCATCATCGCCACCCCGACCCTGCAACCACTCAACCATCTCCAGCTAATCCCAACAATGAGACCCGTGGAGAAGCCTCGACATCCTCCAGGCACGCCCGTTTGGACATAAACGAGGTAGACTAAGCCGCCCGAGTAGTACCAAGTCTCAGTGTATCCTCGCTTTGTAATCGTGTGACCTTGTAAATAGACACAGTCTGTTGTTGTGCCTCTGTTTTAATAGTAGCCCTTGCATAATTGTGTCAGCCTACAGTTGCATTTCTTATTTCAGGCACAGCTACCAAAACCGACCCCGAAGACACCCACAGTAACACGTCTCTTTACAAGATATGTGTATCTCTGACACTGACCCCGACCCTTGGAGCAGATCTGACAAGATTTATTACCTTTCACCATGGTAAATAACCAGCCCAGATGCTATATAAGAAGGCCACCTTGTGACCTTACCCAGCACCCCTCACCTCGTGCACCACTCTCACAACCATTTCTTGCCATGCCGAGCCCTAGTATTTATCTGAGAACCCCAGATGCAACCCCGGGTAGCTTTGTCAAAATATTGTGGGACTTTACCTGCAGTACCATGGGTTCTACTCATCCACCCCAGTACGAGCTGTTCAAATCGAGAATCACCCCTTCCACCTCGGAATATTGGGCAGCAGTACACATTCCCCCCGTAGACTCCAACCAAGACCCAACGGAGGTCTCCTTCGTGGGGAGATCTATGCCAACCCCACGCATGGCCATAGAAGTTGTTGCGTACGAAGCAATTGCCCGTCTTTGATTCGCGGTACCCTATGCCAGCGAACAAGGATATTATTACTTTCCGAGCCGTGCAGCACCCGGAGGAGTAACATCTTTTCCCGGTGGACGGATTGAGAGAGACCCAGTACTGGCCAACCTTGTCCAATACATCATCGCTCAGGAACATTTGAACTAGCGAGTAATGGATTATCTCCAGAGTCTCGCAGATTTGAATCCTCAGATTGCCATCAGCAGACCACTGAGGCCCGACCAGGAGAGACACATACATCGACTGGTCAATCCACTTCCTCCGGTAGAAGAGGAGTATGTCCCAGTACCAGAGACATTTTCGCGAGACCCCGTCCAGTTACCATTCTCATTTTAGACATCACTACTGTGTTTATTGTTGCAGCGTTTATTATTGCATTGTAACTTGTGCATGGTACCCTGAATTTGCGCGACAAGACGATTATTCGGCTTCTACTAATATGAGTAGTTTTCATTGTGATTTTAATTTAACCTTTGTCCCCGCAAAAAATCCTGGAGTGAGATTTCTTTTCCCTGAGTTACTGCAACGTTTATCCTCTCATGGATTGTTTTTATTCATGCAGCACCACGGCAACAGACCCACAACCACTCAGACTCTGGCACTACTTGCAAAGACACGTAACCATGTTGCATCTCACCGATTCCCTTCCTAATCGCACCACAGCCTCCAAAGGAGAGATTAGCAGATAATCATCCGGATACTAGTCACCTCTGGCACACCGACAACAGTTAACACCCGTCATCACACCTAGTCCTCGTGATCACCGCCACCGCGGAGAGCCAGCACCCGAGCGGCAGCATCACGACGATCATCAAGGATCATCGCGCATAGGAGCACGGAGAGCCCCAGCACTGCCGCCAGCCCTCCACACACCAGGATCACGTACCAGTCCGGCACCGCCTCCATCATTAGAGCCTCGTCTCGAGCTCCGGTAAGCAGTAATGGAGGAGAAGGAGGAGGAGAAACGAGGCCAAGTGCAAAGAAGAAGAAGGAGCACCGCGGTCGTTTTATAGCTCGAGATCGGTGTACGGTGGGCGAAGTCCACCAGCGCCGCTCGTCGCCCGATCGCCGGTGTTCGGAGGCGAATCCACGAGCAGTGCCGACAGCGCACTGGCCCGCGAGGTGAGTGCACACTGCACCGGCAGCAAGCACGCCGCGCACTACCGCAGTACGGCCTAGATGCCCTACGCGCTAGACGTCGCCGGTGGAGAAAGCGCGGGAAAGCGCGCGGGAGAGAGGAAGAAGAGAGAGCCAGAGGAAGAAGGAGAGACTAACAATGGGCCCTGGGTCCACCTGTCAGCCAGAGGGAGCACTATGCTGTCGGGTGCGACCAGCGTATTTTAGAATTTAGAATTTATTCTAAATTTACTGCGTCCAACGTAGGAATCACTCGTTTTTCCTAAACGTGGAGTTCTCCACACAACGCCAGTGTTCCACACTGTAGTTTTACACCACTTATTGCACTCTCACTGTAGCCGCATTTTACCGCTTAAGTAAAGTGATCTTTTTGACCTGGTAAAAGTAATTTTTTTTCAAAAACAACCCTTCGCAAATCCCAAGGACGAGATTTTTTCTTAAGGGGGGGGTAGTATTGTAACACCCCAAAAATTTAACCAGGTTTTAATTATTAAAATTTTGCCAGGAGTTTAAAAATTTTGCCTTCTGGATTTTTCTGTTGATTTCAGAACCTTTCTTTTTAATATTGAGGAGTTTCACCCAAGTGGAACTTCCCAAAAATGTATTGGACTCTATGCCCTCTCAATATAACATTTCTTAATCAGTAGATTTATTTATTTAATTATTGCACCCTGAGCTTTATTCATTAAAATGACTTCCATTTGGTTTTAGAGCTCCTTTTGAACTACAACCATTTGATAAATTTAACTAAAATTCCAACCAAAATTTGTAGGTGTCATGTGATGTGTCTAAATCACTTTTATGCAAAAATATATTTCATTCATTGCATATTTTGAGTTCTACACCTGTTTTTCAAATCTGTTCCAGTGGGCATTTTTGCACTACAGCCTAATTAAATAATTCCCTAAAGCCTCCACCAAAATTATGGGATGTCAGTGGCAGCATGCCATCCAACTTTATGTAAAAACCTAGTGATGTTCTTTGGAAAAATTGAGTGAATCAACCTCTTTTTCATTCTAGTCGAGCCTTGTGGTTTCTACTGCAACCCTATTCATTCTTGCTCTAGTGGCCTTGTGCTTTCACCTGCTTGTAGTCAACCCTGCAAAAACCCTAAGTCCAGGAGCATGCACCCTTTGGGACATTTTTGGTTCATGTAATGATGCCATTTACTCCCTGTCCAGAATTGAAGTTTTGCAAAACTTGCACTAGCAAGTTTCTTCTTTTGACAAACTAACCTCACCACCCTCTCTTTCATCTAAAGAGACCCCACTCTGGGAGATTTGGCCACTCCAAGAAATTCCTAGGTGCCCCTGGCATTTTGACAAACACCTTACGGGCATGATCTATTTTGACATGACCTTTGCTTTGCACTTAGGCCTTGCACCTCTGGGGAAACTAACTTGTCCACTAAGCTTATAGATGATTTTGGCCTAGGTCTGTTAAACACCAACCTCATCCGAGACCTATTGCTTGCCCTAGCATTTTGTCGAGCACGTTCTGTGCGTGCTCTGTGCACGCCCAGAGCGCGAGCGGAGCGCGCGTTTTGCACTTGCCAAGACCGAGCCGCCGCGTCTCGCCCCGCACTCACTCTGGCCCTCGGCCGACCGCAGCCAGCACGCCACGTCCCCTTCTGCACCCCACGAGCCCCGCAGCCCTCGCCACGTCTCCGGCAAACCAGCAGCTAGCCGACACTGCCGCCCGATAGCCCTTGCACTGGCCAGCGCCGCCCGAGCCACTCCCGCTCGCCAGCTCGACCTTGGAGCAGTACCCCAAATACACTGAAGCTCTCCTCCGCCGCAGAGCTCACCGTCGGCGATTTCCTCCACCTCCGACGACCCTATGACCACCGGGAGGACCGCCATTGATCAGCAGATCCATCCCCGTCCTCAGCTCCTCGCGAGGAACCTCCATTCGCCGGCGACGGTCGCCGGAGTCCCGCCTCTGCTTGGGCAGGAGAAGAAGAGGGAGGGAAGACTAGTCAAACATGACTAGTGGGCCCCCTGGACCCACTGTCAGCGACTCCCCGCGTAGTCCATGCTGGCTTAAGTGGAAACGTAATTCCAAAGTATGTGTTCGACGTGTACATTTCGAAGCGTTTTCTTTTTCTGTTTTATTTTAAAAACCAGAATATTGACTAAACTTTGACCGGCTATAACTTTTTAAATATAACTCCAAATGAATTAATTCTTTTTCCTACCTCTCTCAAATTTAATCTAGTTTATTTTAAGATTTATTTGAAAATTTTGCAAAACAAATTTTTGTAATGTTTTGAATTTGTGTGTTAATTCAAATATATTTTTAAATAGGATTTTTGAAGAGAGGAGAAAGATTTCGAGAGTTTTGGAATGCACCTTGCCTCCCCACGACTTGAAGGCAAGCATTCTGAACCCTGGCATAATATTGTGTGTGACGCGGTGACAACACCACCCGGACACGGGCATGCGTCATTTTATGTGATGATGCGTTCCTACTCATGAGTGCATTTTAATGATTTCATGCTATTGAAGTTGATATGGATGTGATGGAAATCACCGTCATATGCCTTTCATGCATATCGGGAGAGAATCCGGGAAGGCCTCTGTCTTGGGTAGACACGGTCTTGTCCCTAGTCCTCTGTCGAGACGGTCGTGACCGGTATGGCATGAGGGGGTATGTCGCGTGGTGTTTCTGTCTATGGTTGAAGTATATATTTTGAATGCTAATCATGCATGGAATATTTAAACCTCCTGAGTCGACCGTAGATCGAGTCTTGTTCCAGTAACCCCCATACTTGTTTCGTGCTGCCACTTGTCCCTGCCATAGGTAGGGTACGGTTTAGTAAGTTGTCAACCCTTTCCTAGCACACACCATACAGAGAGGCCATGGTGGAAGATACTGGAGGCATCCGGTAGACATGCCACCTGGTCCGGGAGCATGGGTGTTTCGGTTGTAGCTGAAGGGGTAGCTCCCCTTGTTTGCGCACGGTATAAATTTTGTGATCCCATGTTACATCGAGGTTGTAGCCTCCCCACTTAGAGTTTTGCTTGACAGGTGTCATGGATTATTCCAGACACCGGTAAGTTAAGCTGGTGTTTGCAAGTTAGGTGTGTTTTCAACTAAAAGGCCGTAGACGGAATTAGTCCCGATGGACTAAAGGAATCCGTTACTCGTGGGTAAAGAGTACACCCTCTATAGAGATTAAACCTATTCGAATAGCCGTGTCCATGGTTAAGGATTACAGTTTGGGATGGGTCAAGTGTCGGTCTTAGTGTCGATCTTCGGAGGAGAAAACTGTTAAACCAGAATTGGAATCACGGCTTGAGACTTGTGATAATTATGAATATTATTTTTGTGGACTAACCCGTGGTATTATTGGTATTATCGAATATCCCTGGGATGGTTCTACCTCCTGGATATTCACTGTGATTATTTATAAGCCCTTTATGTGGTGTCGCTGAGACGCTCGACTGTGGCATGCTTGTTATTTATTTTTATAAGCCCTTTATGTGGTGTCGCTGAAACGCCCGACTGTGGCATGCTTGTTATTTTTTTTATAAGCCCTTTATGTGGTGTCGCTGAGACGCTTGACTGTGGCATTTATTTATAAGCCCTTTATGTGGTGTCGCTGAGACGCCTGACTGTGGCATTTATTTTAAAGCCCTTTATGTGGTGTCGCTAAGACACCCGACCGTGGCATTTATTTTATAAGCCCTTTATGTGGTGTCACTAAGACGCCCGACTGTGGCATGCTTGTTATTTATTTTATAATTTTCAACACTACTATGTTATTGCACCTCCATAAATAACTTGCTTGCATGCATCAGAGCTTTTACTATTTTTGTGACTAACGTCATGATCATAAAATATTTCAGTATGGATTTACCGTTGTTATATTATACCCGTGTTCATAATGTTTGCGAGTACATTCAAAAGTACTCACTGGCTTGTCCCTGGCTATTGTCTTGGCCAGATTTCTTGCGCGGAGAGGAGCGACCGTGACGACAGCCCCGGAACTTAAGCAATGGTGATAGCAGCCTCGCGAAGATAGGAGTTATCCTGGCCAGCTGTTCCTGTGGGAAATGGAGTCCCATAGACGCTGATGATCCACAAACCGCTTCCGCCATCAACCACTAGAAACCAAATTGTTGTACTCACAGGCCATAATGGTCTTGTACTACATGTTTTTACTTTTTGCTTGGAATTTCTGTATCAAGTTCCTGCCTCATCAGCTAACAGTAATCCTGGAGCTGGTGAGCACAAGGGCCATTTTCTGGAAATTTAATACCCGGAAAAATCGGTCGCCACAGATTGTCCTTACGAGAAGCGGGAAGACAATGGTGGCAAGTTCATCCGAAAAGACAAGGCCAAGTCCTTCCCCAACAAGAACAACTTCACCAAGAAGACTCCTACTCGCGGGTTGGTGGTTCAAGAAGAATACCGTGAGGATGACGATGATGATGAAGATAGTGAAGCAATGGCCATGGCATCCGTTGCCATTGCCACTACTCCCCGGGTGTCTCTCTTCGATTCACCCAACGAGAACATCACCGCCAAGTGCCTCATGGCTAAATCCACCAACAAGGTAACCCCCAACATCAAAACCACCATTATTCCTAATCCTTGTTCGACGGTTGGCTTTGATGATGGTAAGGGGTCTAGTGAGGAGGTAAATGAATTTGAGTCCTTCATGAGTAAGCTCAAGGGCAAATCCAAGAAGCACTTCGTTGCTCTCTTGGAACAACTTGGTGAAGCCAATGACATGATCGAGGCTCATGAAGAAACCATCTCTAAGATGGAAGGTCATAGTCGTGACTATGCCGATGAGATATCGAATCTCTCTAATGCTCTTGAGGAAGAGCATGGGCATCGTTTGGCTCTTGAGGAGTCACACAACGATCATGCTAGCTTCCGAGAAGGCTAAACTTGGGGTTGATCATGCTAGACTCAAGGAGGAGTTTGATGTACTTGACAAGGCCCATAAGGTCTTGAAAGGTGCTCATGCAAACCTCAAGGAGTCTCATGCTCAACTCCAAGTTAAGCTAACCAAGGAAAAGGCCATTCCTCACATGGTCTTAATTGATAATGCAAATGCTACTAACCCGTGTTGTGAGCATGTGCATCTTGTGGAGGAGAATGCCAAGTTGAAGGAACAACTCGAGAAAGGTCGTGTGTCATGCATACAAGGTGAGAAGAACCTAAATGACCTTTTGAGCAATCAAAAGGAAGTTGTGGGCAAGGAGGGAGTTGGGTTCTCACCCAAGTCCAAGAACAAGAAGAAGAACGAGAAGAAGAATAACAAGACCAAACGACCTCCCCCGCTTAAGCAAACTTTTGTGAAGGAGGGAGAGGGTGCTCCTAAGGAGAAGAAGAACAATGCGAAGAGTGGTTATGCCAAAAAGGGCAAGGCCATCTCTCCCAACAAAGCCGGCGACTTTAACCCCTCTTATGTGTTGTGCCGTGCTAGTGATGGGCATGTTTATGCTAAATTTGTTGGTTCTTCTTATGAGTACATTGAATGGTCTATTTGGGTTCCTAAGACCCTTGTTACTAACATCAAAGGATCCATTACTAAATGGGTACCTAAAACCAAGCATTGATCTCTTGTAGGTGTTTGCTTCCGGTGGGGGATCATGGTTGCTCGATAGTGGAGCAACAAATCATATGACCGGGAGCAAGGACTTGGTGGTGGACGTGCAAAAGATCCCATCTATGCCCACCAATGTCGAGTGGGGTGATGCCTCATATTCTAAGGTATTGGGTCTTGGCAAGGTTGTCATTTCTCATGATCTAACGATCGAGAAAGTCATGCTTGTTGAGTCCCTTGCGTTTAATTTACTTTCTGTCCGTCAACTTGCACTCATGGGCTTTGCCACCTTCTTTGATATTGATACCGTGGCCCTCTTGTGGATCAAGACTCTTAAAGTAGCCTTTGTTGGGCATGTCGAGAATGGTCTCTATGTGATTAACTTTTCGGAGCAACCCACTAAGACCGCGACATGCCTAATGGCTAAAGTTGATGTGGGATGGCTTTGGCATCGCCGTTTAGCCCATGTCAATATGAGATCTTTGCAAAGTCTTATCAAGGGGGACCATGTTCGTGCACTAACAAATGTTAGTTTTGCCAAAGATCATGCTTGTAGTGCTTGTATCGAAGGAAAGCTTCATGAGACGGCTCACCCTCCCACGACTATCATCTACTCGAAGAGACCCTTGGAGCTCCTGCACATGGACCTCTTCGGGCCTCCATCCTTTGATAGTCTTGGGGGTAGAAAGTATTGCTTGGTGATTCTGGATGATTATTCAAGATACACTTGGGTATACTTCTTCAAGAGGAAGAGTGAGACTCAACAAACCGTCATCGACTTTGTAAATGAAGCTCAATGTCAACATAATGCAAAGATCTTGACAATAAGAAGTGACAACGGCACCGAGTTCAAGAACTACACCTTGGATGAGTTTCTTAGTGATGAGGGGATCAAGCATCAATATTCTGCACCATACACCCCTCAACAAAATGGCGTTGCGGAGAGGAAGAACCGGACGTTGATGGATGCGGCAAGGACCATGATGGCGGAGTTCAAGTCTCCATACAACTTTTGGGCCGAAGCCATCAACACCGCATGTCATGCATCCAATTGGCCCTATCTCCGCAAAGACTTGAACAAGACTCCTTATGAGATACTCACCGGAAACAAGCCCAATCTCAAGTACTTCCGGGTGTTCGGGTGTAAGTGTTTCATTCTCAAGAAAGGTGTTCGTTTGTCTAAATTTGAGGCTAGAGCTTATGAGGGCATATTTGTTGGTTATGCTACAAACTCTCATGCTTACCGTGTTCTCAACAAGTCCACCGGACTCATTGAGGAGACGTGTAACGTGGAGTTTGATGAAAATAACGGCTCCCAAGTGGAGCAAAGTGGTACTTGTGATGTAGGTGATGAAATTCCTCCCCAAGCCATAAGAAGAATGGTTATTGGTCATATTCTACCCATTGAGGAACCCCTTGTGGCCGAAGGAGAAGTACAATGCTCCACTCAAGTGGAGCCTTCACCTACTCAAGACCCACACGCTTCCGAAGAACAAAGTGCAGGCCCTCAACCCCGGGAACAAGACCAAGGGCAAGATCAATCTCAAGATGGTGGTGAATCTCCAAATGATGCCCAAGGTCAAGTTCTCCCCCTCGAGCAAGTTCAAGATCATGAGCAAGCTCAAGATCAAGAGCAAGCTCAAGACGGCGCTCAATATGATCAAGTTAACCCTCCTCCTTCCACATTCGAGGAGGAATTAGAGCGTCGTGCCGCGAAGATTGCTTCCAAACTCACCACCAAAGGCCATCTCATGGAGAATGTGGTTGGAAGCCTAAGAAAGGGGGTAAGCACTCGTAGACAATTAGCAAACTATTGTGAACATCATGCGTTTGTCTCTTGTGTTGAACCCCAAAAGGTCTATGAGGCGCTCGAAGACTCGGATTGGCTCAATGCCATGCATGAAGAACTCAACAACTTCGAGTACAACAAGGTGTGGAGGTTGGTGCCACGGCCTTCGGGGAACCATAACGTCATTGGAACCAAGTGGATTTTCAAGAACAAGCAAGATGCTCATGGGAACATCATTCGCAACAAGGCAAGATTGGTAGCACAAGGCTACTCCCAAGTCGAGGGTATCGACTACGGTGAAACCTTTGCTCTTGTTGCTCGCCTTGAATCCATTCATTTGTTGATTGCTTATGCTTCCCATCATAACTTTAAGTTACAATAAATGGATGTGAAAAGTGCTTTTCTTAATGGTCCTATTAATGAGTTGGTTTATGTCAAGCAACCCCCCGAGTTCGAGGATCCTTACTTCCCAGATCATGTGTATCAACTCGATAAGGCACTCTATGGCCTTAAACAAGCCCCATGTGCGTGGTATGACCACTGTGGGTGTCAAAACCGGTGGATCTCGGGTAGGGGGTCCCGAACTGTGCGTCTAGGCGGATGGTAACAGGAGACGTGGGACACGATGTTTTTATCCAGGTTTGGGCCCTCTTGATGGAGGTAAAACCCTACGTCCTGCTTGATTAATATTGATGATGTGGGTTACAAGAGTAGATCTACCACGAGATCAAGGAGGCTAAACCCTAGAAGCTAGCCTATGGTATGATTGTTGTTCGTCCTATGGACTAAAGCCATCCGGTTTATATAGACACTGGAGAGGGCTAGGGTTACACAGAGTCGGTTACAATGGTAGGAGATCTACATATCCGTATCGCCAAGCTTGCCTTCCACGCCAAGGAAAGTCCTATCCGGACACGGGACGAAGTCTTCAATCTTGTATCTTCATAGTCTTGGAGTCCGGCCGATGATGGTAGTTCGGCTATCCGGACACCCCCTAGTCCGGGACTCCCTCAGTAGCCCCTGAACCAGGCTTCAATGACGACGAGTCCGGCGCGCATATTGTCTTTGGCATTGCAAGACGAGTTCCTCCTCCGAATAATTTATAGAAGATTGTGAACACCAGGATAGTGTCCGGCTCTACAAAAATAAATTCCACATACCACCGTAGAGAGAATAATATTACACAAGATCAATCTGCTGACGTATTCTGTGGTGTAACGTCACACCACTTCCAAGCCTTTACTCGAATTGTTTTTATTGTTCCACCTCAGCGCGTTTAGCGAGGCTGTTTCCTTGGCATGTTTGTCGAAGCAGAGATCGTGTTCCCCTTATTCCGGGATTCCCATCAATACGGACGTGGGTAACCCAACCGCGCCATTGATTGTGACGCTTGGGAGATAAGCGAGTTTTACCAGGCCGGTGGGGACGCGTGTTTCTGTCTGCCCATATAAGGGGATAAAGATCCAACCTTTTTACATGCGCCTTCTTCCTCCTTGGCTTATCCATCTCTGTGAACTCGAGCTCCAGCGCCCAAGCCCGCACATCCCACCTCAACCTTCTCCGATCATGTCCGGAGCGGGAGGCAAATGGATGGCCTCCTCCGTTACGGAGGCACACATCAAGAAGCTGCGCGACGCCGGATATCTATCCAGCGATATTGCGCACCGGCTCCCCAACGAGGGAGAGCTCATCCCCACCCCTAGGCCCCATGAGAGGGTAGTTTTCCTTCCTCATTTCCTCCGCGGACTGGGCTTCCCACTTCATCCCTTTGTCCGGGGACTCATGTTCTATTACAGCCTAGATTTCCATGATCTGGCCCCGAATTTTATCCTCAACATCTCGGCGTTCATCGTCGTGTGTGAGGCCTTCCTCTGCATCCAGCCCCACTTCGGCTTGTGGCTCAAGACCTTCAGTGTCAAGCTGAAGGTTGTGAAGGGCAGCCAAGCGGAATGTGGAGGCGCCATGGTGGGCAGGATGTCCCATGTTACATGGCTCGAGGGCACTTTCATGGAAACCATCAAGGGGTGGCAATCGGGGTGGTTCTATATCACCGAGCCGCGTGACCCTGAATGGGCAGCGGCCCCCGAATTCAGATCCGGCATCCCTACACGGCTCACCTCCTGGAAAGAGAGTGGCCTGATCTGGGGGAATTCGGAGGAGTTGACCGGACTCCAAGCCTGTATCCAGAAGCTAGTGGACAAGAAGCTCAAGCTTGTCAACGTAGTCTAGGTCATGCTCATCCGCCGGATTCTCCCGTGCCAACGACGGGGTTTCAATATGTTGGAGTTCGATCCGGCGCAGCACCAGACTTTGAATGGGCTCTTCAACACTATGTACGAAGAGGTCTGGAAGGTGCTGTTCAAGGGCACCGAGGCTCCCGCATCCGCTACCGAAGATCGCAGATTCAGCTCGCAATGTCCAGCTGACGAGGTAAGTGATATTGTCCTTTACGGGACGCTTGTTATTCATAGTTTGACTCTATGCGGGATCTAAACTCCCTTTCCTTTGATAGGACTGGCTGAAGAAGGCCGCACAGGCTATCTGTCCGGCCCCATTGCCAGAGGACCCAGCTGACGCCCGCCTAACGGGGCTGCTGGCTCCGGAACCCCGCATGGTGCCGGAGAAGAAGGCCAAGAAGAAGGCCATGGGGACTCGGAAGAGTTCCCGTTTTCAGGTGCTATCGGACGATGAATCCGAGGCCGACTCCTCCCACCAAGGCGAGGAGGAGAAGAAGAAAGCCTCTCCCCCAGCGGAGGGAGGGAAGAAAAGGAAGGCCTCCCCAACAAGGGAGGCCGAAGGGTCCAAGAGGGGAAAAACTCTTCCCCGGACTGTTCCGCCAACGCCAGTGATGACGACGAGGACAGGCCTCCAAGGGCCAAGCCTCTGGCGAGATCGTAAGTATCTGGACTCCCGAATAACTTCAAGGTTTTCGTTTTCCGCCACATTATGTCTTTCTAATGCCGCATACAACCCTGCAGTCCGCCTAAGGATGATCTCCCCACTTCGTCGAGCGGGTCCTTAGGGGCGTCGGATATGGATTCTCTTCCGACTGCCTCCACCCCTCGTGATGCGGACGATGCGGAGGTGGGATCCCAGGAAGGGACCCACCAGGAGGAGAGGGCCCCGGAGGTGTCGCAGGACAACCTCCCGGACTTTGCACCGGACTCAGCCCCGGAACCCATAGTGGCTCCGGAGTCCGGCGGGCGACCCCTTTGTAAGAAGGGCAAGACCGCGACGCCGGCTGCCTCCGTCCAACCGGAGGTGCCGGATAATTTGCTGGAGGCGCTCAACGGTGCCTCCATCGAAGAGGAACACCGCACTGTTATGAGTGCGGTGATTCAGAAAGTTCAGCTCGCCAAGAACGGGCTAACCGAAGCATGCAGCAGCCTTCTAACAGGCTTTGAGGTAAGAATTTCAATATGTAAAAAATGATACCGCATAGACAGTAGCCCCTGATGCTCGGTTCGGTGTTCGGAAAGAAAAGCCGGACTGAGGATCCGATAAGATATACGCAGGAGTTACTAATATGTCAATATGGGATTGCAGGCTGCACTGCTAACCTCTGCCGCATTGACTGCGAAGGTCGATACTTTGAAGAAGGACCTCGAGCGGTCCGAGAACGAGCTCGGCCGTGCCAAGAAGCAGCTCGAGGTCAAGGAAGGTGAGTAACACCATATTAAAATTGCACCATACAGAAAAGGATTTTGGTTGCAAAAAGAATAACGAGGATAACGTGGGTATTGCAGGGGCCACGAACGAGGTGGCGACCCTGAAAGAGGCGGTGGCCGCGGCCGAACGCAATGCGGCTGTGGAGCGCACCGAGCGAGAGAAACAGGAGGCGCGGGTGGCGGAGGTACAGCAAGAGCTCCAGGATCTCGTGAAGAAACACGAGAGCCTGGAGCGTGACTCGAAGACTCGAGAGTCTGAGCTTGCAACGGCTCTTGAGAGTGCCAAAGCCGCTAAGGCCGAAGCCTACAAGGCCCTCCAGGAGATGGAGGCGGTGAAGAAAATAGCAGCGGGTAAGGCATTTTTCATGCAGAGTAAGCATGTGAGTGTTAATTACCTGTCGCTTACCCGAATTCGGAGCTCTCCAGGAGCGTTCGCAGATGTTCCCCGCAGCGTGTCCGATGCTGCCGCATTCTACCTGGCTGAGGAGGGGAGCTCAACGGAGAAGGTCTTCTGGTCTCAGTATGCTGAGGCCGGACATCCGGTGCCCCTTAGTGACCAGCTGAAGCAGCTGATCGAGCTCCACAAGGCGGCCGAACAGGCCATGAAGGGCCTCATAGTTCGGCTGTGGCCTAAGGAGGCTATGCCTGGGAGCTACTTCGGCCTGGTGCGGCGGCTGGTGGACGCGTGCCCGTGGGTTGAAGTTATCAAGCACTCCGCCTGTATCGAGGGTGCGCGTCGGGCCCTTGCCCGCGCAAAGGTGCACTGGGGCAAGATGGATGCCCAGAAGCTTGTGACGGACCCCCACCAGAGGGCAAGGAGCATCGCACGCCCGAGATGTATTATAGGAGTGTGCTGAAGGGCGCCCGCATTATTGCGGGTGAGTGCTCCAAAGAAGAAGTTTTTGAGTAGACTCGCGTTTTGTTATCCTGTGCGCTGAAACTAAGTTCATATGCGCGAAGCAACACTTGTTAATTTAAAATATTACCTTCTGTGCGGCTGTTTATCAAATCTGAGAGATGGCAAGTCGTCGGCTTCAGCCCCCATGCCACGAGTGCTGGGGTGTTCGGGATAAATTTGGGCACTCTTGTTCCCATATTTGGGTCCATCGAGGGAGGCGCTCAACACAACGAACAAGGCAACCAGACTTATAATGCTTGAACACTCTCACTTAGCCATAGAATTCTATAATTTTAAATTTCGGCGAAGCCCCTAGTTTTCGGAAGGCCGAATTTGGGGCGCTATCCACGCCTTGGCCGGACAGAATCCGGCTCCTCGCTCGAAGCAGCATAAGTCTTTAGGGACTCGCAAAGAACCTCTCGAACAGCGACCAGCTCTCGCCTCATCATGACGGTCAGTTTTAGCTTTCTCCACTGAGGCGTTAACCCAGCTCAACTGGGGCGCAATCGCAGTGGTTCTCCCAGTGCTACCTTAGCCGATAAAACGGAACGTAAGGTACCAAAACATGGGAGCCGGGCAAACCCAACTATTGACCCAAGAACATGATTCGGAGCCGATGCATATAATGCTATAAGTTCGGGGTGCCGCACTTGTGAAAGTGTTCGGACTTATCACACCATAACGCGGGAAACATAAGCCCCTGGTGTATTTAGCCGTACCAAAACGTACGGATGCAACATGTCATAGATGAACATATGTGTAAGAAAGAAATGCAATTAGAAGCAAAAATGTGCTGCATTGCTTTATTCAATAAAAACTGCTGTAAGTGCAGGACGATACAAGTGGTGCGGTAAGCAAGGGATGGGACTGTTTAACATGTCCCCCTCCAGGGGTAGGCTACGGAATAATGCATAAAACAGATTTAATGCTCATGATGGAGACCACCTGGATTTTCGTTGTAGCCTTTCTCCTTCCCTGGCTGTTGCATCGTGGGTTCGGCATGTCTGCTGCCGGACAGGGCCTCTGACGAACGGAGTCCTGTAGGTAAAAAATAAAAGGAAAAGAAAAAGAAACGACACACTTAAGAGCCCCTGGTGCGGTTGAGCCGCAGTCTGGGCTTATCGTGGTCGAGCCCCTTGCCCCATGCCCATGGTATCTTCAGAGCGTAATGGAGTACGCGAAGGGTCTGTCTTAATGTTTTACAGGGGCTGGGGTTGGGGCCGCACTGCTACGCGTGCTCGGAACGTGCCAGGTGGTCGTGTTGTAGGTTACTCCGGGCACGCTTAGCTGTGTCCGGCCGCTTGGCAGCCGGACTCGAGAATTGCCTTAAAAGGCTGCTTTGTACTTCTGCCGCGAGAGCCGCTGTATGTTCCTCCGTTCGGAGGGAGCGTTCAGTGTTTCCGTTGACCGTGATGACTCCTCTAGGGCCTGGCATCTTGAGCTTGAGGTATGCATAGTGCGGCACTGCGTTGAACTTTGCGAACGCGGTACGTCCGAGCAAGGCATGATAGCCGCTGCGGAACGGGACTATGTCAAAGATTAACTCCTCGCTTCAGAAGTTATCCGGGGATCCGAAGACCACTTCCAGTGTAACTGAGCCTGTACAATTGGCTTCTACACCTGGTATGACGCCTTTAAAGGTTGTCTTGGTAGGTTTAATCCTTGAGGGGTCTATGCCCATTTTGCACAGCGTGTCCTGATAAAGCAGGTTTAGGCTGCTACCGCCGTCCATCAGGACTCTGGTGAGATGAAATCCATCGACGATTGGGTCTAGAACCAATGCGGCGAACCCACCATGGCGAATGCTGGTGGGGTGGTCCCTTCGGTCAAAGGTGATCGGGCAAGAGGACCATGGATTGAACTTCGGGGCAACTGGCTCCATCGTGTATACATCCCTGAGTGCATGCTTCCGCTCCCTTTTGGGTATGTGCGTGGCATATATCATGTTTACCATCCGCACCTGTGGGGGGAAACCCTTCTGTCCTCTATTGTTCGGCGGTCGGGTCTCTTCCTCGTCGTCGCTATGTAGCCCCTTGTCGCTGTTTTCGGCAATTAACTTGCCTGCCTGCTTGAACACCCAACAGTCCCTATTGGTGTGGTTAGCTGGCTTTTCAGGGGTGCCATGTATCTGGCACAAGCGATCGAGAATTCGGTCCAAATTGGACGGACCCTGAGTTGTTATTTTGAATGGCTTTTTCCGTTGACCGGGTTTAGAGCCTCTAAATCCGGCATTGACTGTCGTATCCTCACTGTTATCGCCGTTAATGCGGCGTTTGTTTTTGTTGCGACGCGACCTGCCACTACGGTCCTTGATATCCGGACTGCCAGAATTTTTGTTGAGGTTGTTGTTGCGTGCTAGCCAGCTGTCTTCACCCGCACAGAAGCGGGTCATGAGTGATGTAAGGGCTGCCATGGATTTCGGCTTTTCCTGTCCCAGGTGCCGGGCGAGCCACTCGTCGCGGATGTTGTGCTTGAAGGCCGCGAGGGCCTCGGCATCCGGACAGTCGACGATTTGGTTTTTCTTGGTTAAGAACCGTGTCCAGAATTGTCTGGCCGATTCGTCTGGCTACTGAATTATGTGGCTTAGGTCATCAGCGTCTGGTGGTCGCACATAAGTGCCCTGGAAGTTATCGAGGAATGCGGCTTCCAGGTCCTCCCAACTCCCAATTGACTCTGCTGGCAAGCTGTTGAGCCAATGCCGAGCTGGTCCTTTAAGCTTGAGGGGGAGGTGTTTGATGGCGTGAAAATCGTCGCCGCGGGCCATGTGGATGTGAAGGAGATAGTCTTCAATCCAAACCGCGGGGTCTGTTGTGCCATTGTAGGATTCAATATTGACGGGTTTAAACCCTTCTGGGATTTGATGATCCATTACCTCATCTGTGAAGCACAGTGGGTGTGCGGCGCCTCTGTACTGGGTGATATCGCGACGGAGCTCAAAAGAGCTTTGTCTGTTGTGTTCGGCCCGGCCGGACTTACTGTGTCCGGGGTGACGGTGATCGTCACGTATCGTGGGGCGCCCACGTGATCCATAGATCGATCTTGATTGTCTTGCCTTATCCTCCAATATGTCTCGCAGGTCCGGAGTGTTCCCCTGTGGCCTTGTGCTTTTTGAGCGATGCCGGGGTACGGGTCTAGTGAAGGGCCTTGAGGCCTCTCTGTCGCGACCATGGGGTGGTTGATCAGCCATATTGTCTCCTGGTGAAGCGGGATCATATGCCTCCACCTCTAATCGGGGGAGCAGCTTACGTTTGGGGTAGCTTTTGGAGGGGCGTTCGAGTTCATGCTCTTCGGCCGCGAGGACTTCGGTCCATCTGTCGGCTAGCAGATCTTGATCAGCTCTAAGCTGCTACTGCTTTTTCTTGAGGCTGTTTGCCGTGGCCATAAGCCTGCGTTTGAAACGCTCCTGTTCGACGGGATCCTCAGGCACGACGAATTCGTCGTCGTCGAGGCTTGCCTCGTCTCCGGAGGGAGGCATATAGTCCTCTACCTCTTCTTCGGCCGCTCTCTCATGAGGGCTGGCGTCCCCCTCCTCCTGTGCTGGATCTTGCTGGAGTGGGTTGTCTTCGGCGCTATCCGGTGTATTATTGTCTCCGGTGCCGGAATCCTCATTCTTGCTATGGCGGGATTTAGAGCGGCGCCGCTGACGCCGGCGCTTGGGCTGTTTCTTGGAGGGGTCATCCTCCGCTATTCCTTCGCCGTTCCCATCCTTTGGGATATCCACCATGTATATGTCGTATGAAGAGGTGGCTTTCCAGTGCCCGGTGGGCGCTGGTTCTTGGTCGTCTCCGGCATCGTCGTCCATACCGTCGATGTCCTCAGAGTCGTAATCTAGCATGTCGGTTAGATCGTCGACAGTGGCTACCAAGTGGGTGGTGGGTGGGCTCTGAATTTCTTCGTCGTCCGCATCCCAACCGTCCTGGCCGCAGTCCGGCCAGGCCTCTCCTGATAACGAGAGGTACTTTAGCGAACTCAAGATGTCGCCAAAAGGTGAGTGTTGAAAGATGTCCGCCGCGGTGAACTCCATGATCGGCGCCCAATCGGATTCGACTGGAGGGGGCGCGGGAGGTCCGGAGTCCGGCAAGGAGTCCGGCGCCTCAGAGTCACGAGCTTCATGGGGGACAAGATCGGTGTTCGGCTCTATTGCCGTAGAGGTTGCAGCCCCCGAGGCGGTGTCTAGCCATCCATCCTTGGTCTGCGCAGCCGGCTCCGAGTCGAAGATCGGAGCGGGTTCGAGTGCGGCCTCCAGGGTACTGTCCGGCTGCAGAGCTAAATCATGCCCATCGTGACAGTACGACACGCTCGGCTGTGGCTCGAATCCGTCGAGGATCAAGTCCCCGCGGATGTCAGCCATGAAGTTCAAACTTCCAAATCTGACCTGACGGCCAGGGGCGTAGCTTCGATCTGCTCCAGCTGGCCAAGCGAATTGGCCCGCAGTGCGAAGCCGCCGAATACGAAGATCTGTCCGGGGAGGAAGGTCTCACCCTGGACTGCATCGTCGTTGATGATCGAAGAAGCCATCGAGCCTATCGGTGACGACACAGAGGAACTCTCAATGAAAGCACCAATGTCGGTGTCAAAACCGGCGGATCTCGGGTAGGGGGTCCCGAACTGTGCGTCTAGGCGGATGGTAACAGGAGACGAGGGACACGATGTTTTTACCCAGGTTCGGGCCCTCTTGATGGAGGTAAAACCCTACGTCCTGCTTGATTAATATTGATGATGTGGGTTACAAGAGTAGATCTACCACGAGATCAAGGAGGCTAAACCCTAGAAGCTAGCCTATGGTATGATTGTTGTTCGTCCTATGGACTAAAGCCATCCAGTTTATATAGACACCGGAGAGGGCTAGGGTTACACAGAGTCGGTTACAATGGTAGGAGATCTACATATCCGTATCGCCAAGCTTGCCTTCCACGCCAAGGAAAGTCCCATCCGGACACGGGACGAAGTCTTCAATCTTGTATCTTCATAGTCTTGGAGTCCGGCCGATGATGGTAGTTCGGCTATCCGGACACCCCCTAGTCCGGGACTCCCTCAACCACCTTACCGAGTTGTTACAAGATCGTGGATTTGAAGTTGGGCAATCGATCCCACTCTTTTTACTAAGAAGGTCAAAGGGGAGTTGTTTGTGTGCCAACTATATGTTGATGACATTATCTTTGGTTCCCCTAACAATGCTTTCAATGAAGAATTTTCCGCCCTCTTGACCTCTAAGTTCAAGATGTCTTCAATGGGAGAGTTGAAGTTCTTCCTTGGTTTTGATATCAAACAAAGAAGAGAAGGTATCTTCATCAACCAAGCCAAATACACTCAAGACATGCTTAAGAGATTCAAGCTAAGTGATGTCAAGCCGGCCTCTACTCCGATGCCCACCAAGTGCCAACTTGACGTTGTTCCCAATGGTAAAGCGGTGGATCAAAAGGTATATCGCTCTATGATTGGTTCCTTGCTTTACCTTTGTGCATCTAGACTGGATATCATGTTGAGTGTGGGAATGTGTGCACGGTTCCAAGCCGCACCAAAGTAAAGCCACTTTGTGGCGGTCAAGCGAATCTTTCGATATTTGGCTCATACCCCAAACTTTGGCCTATGGTACCCAAGAGGAGCTAACTTCAAGCTTGAAGGATTTACGGATTCTGATTGGGCGGGAGACAGGGTGGATAGGAAGTCCACTTCCGGAGGGTGCCAATTTCTTGGTTGCTCTTTGGTGAGTTGGTCTTCCAAGAAGCAAAGTTGTGTGTCTCTCTCGTCCACCGAAGCGGAATATGTGGCGGCCGGTAGTTGTTGTGCACAACTTTTATGGATGAGCCAAACTTTAAAGGAGTACGGTGTCATTTGTGACAAAGTGCCTCTTTGGTGTGATAATGAAAGTGCCATCATGATTTCTCTCAATCCGGTGCAACACTTCAAGACGAAGCATATTGAGATTCGGTATCACTTCATTCGGGATCACATTAGGCGAGGGGAGATCGAGCTCAAGTATGTCAACACTCATGATAACCTTGCAGATATTTTCATGAAGCCCTTGGATGAAGCAAGATTTCGCGAGTTAAGGCATGAGCTAAATATCATTGATGCGAGCAATGTGACTTGAACCCTTGCACCCCCACCACACTCAACTTGTTGTCTAGTTTAGATGTAGGCATGGACATAGGGGGAGTGTTGTTCTCTCAATGAACTCTCCCTCCCCCCATTATGCATAAATCGATCAACTCTTTCGCATTAGCCATTTTTTATGGTACTTTTGCTTCAAAGACGAGTTTTGGTCATGGGCCAAAGGATAATTCTTCACGGTGCCATACCAACTAACTCAAACATAGGCGGCTCCGGCCACCGCCCTCTCCTTTTGAGAGGTTGGGTTGCGTGGTTTCTTCTTGTTGTCTTTCTGCCTTTGGGTTGTGCGTGTTCTTGTGGTGCCCTTTGTGCTAAAAGTTTCCTTGCAAAGACCTTCTTCTTTCGTTTGAAACCTGCTTTTTCTTGAGCTCACGGTACTACCGCAGCTAGCTACGGTACTGCCGCGTGAGGGGAGCACGGTACTACCGCCCCCACATGGCAGTAATTTTTTGCAGCCGCCTGGGAGAGCGGTACTACCGCTTCGGTGCGGTACTTCCGCCCGAGCGGTACTACCGCGATGACATGCGGTACTACCGCGACATCACAGACGCGCGGGGATAAGGACGGGCAGGGGGACGTCTAACTCCCCCATACCCATTCGCCAGTTCCCCACCCCGTCTCTCTCTCTCCCTCGCTCAAGAACGGGGTCGGCGTCCGTCGCCGGATCTCCGCCTCCGGCTGCCCTCCCGTGATTCCGTCCGGTGGGATCGTTCCCCACCACGTGCTCTTGCTATGGACCAAGGTCTTTCCCCAACTCCTTCTCGTTTTTGTTGTGTTTGTTGTCTCTAGGTTTTTGGGGGAGACTTGTGTGTTCTAGAGATTCTTTGGCTAAATCTATGCAAGAGTAGGATGAAGGAGCGTAGTATTGCGTATGAATTATACTTGTCTTTTGTCCTGTGCTAGATTTGACCACCGTAGCACCGCCATGGTTTCGCGGTTCTTTTTAGATTCAAAACGTCATTTGGATCTGCCGCGGTGCGGTACTACCGCCCGTCTGGCGCGGTACTACCGCTTGTCCGGTACTACCGCCCTCTGGCGCGGTACTACCGCGCTCACTGCGGCACTAAAACTTTACTACCGTGCCACGCACGGTACTACCGTGACCTGGAGCGGTAGTAAAATTTTAGTACCGCAGGCTCTGGCAGAACTACCGTGCCTCACATCTATCTCATGGCAACTTTCACGTATAGTTTCTATGTGTTTCTTGTGCTTTGCCGTGGTCTTTGCATTGGTCCTTTTTGCGTTTCGTGCGTGTTTTGTGTTTGTATCTCAGGTGGTGGCTCTCGCCGTTCCAATCCTAGTCGTGACACGGGCTCCAAGCGTCCGTGCAATCCAGGTGAAGCGCCAGAGGGCTCCACTGCCCCCAAGCGCCATGTCAAGTCATCAGCTAGCAAGAACAAGGAACCCGCTAAGGGCATGGACGAGATACCCCAATCTGAGTTTGTCTGTCTCAGGAAGCTCAACCCGTATGTGAACCCTCGTGCTACTATCAAAGGTTGTGAGCTGTTTTGGAACAAGCAACAGACTCTCACTTATCTAGATGTCATCAAGAACAAGCAGAATACCTATATGGATGTCAAATGGATAGAAATGCATCACCTGAGGAAGGACAAGCATCGTGCGTACTTTGGAGAAGCTCTGGACCTGGTGGAGCAGTTTGGTATTGAACATGTGATCTCTTTTCACCTTGACTATGACCCTGAGCTCATCTGTCAGTTCTTTGCCTCAGTATATTTTCACCATGACGAGGAACGGAGGATGACCTGGATGACCAATGGCCGTATGATGACTGCTACTTGGAAGGAGTTCATGGACCTGCTCCACGTTCCAGATGACGGGCTCAACACTCCCGTGGGTGTTCGCCCCCATGCTAATCCTGAGTCTGCTAACAAGGACAAGCTTCAGCCATACTATGTTGAGAAGGCGCTTCCCAATGGCAAGACGGGGTTTGTGCTCAACTCTTTTCTGGATATCATGTATCGCATCTTCCGCAACTCCTTGTTCCCTCCCATTGGTGACAAGGACAAGGTTCATGCCTATATGGTGGATATGATGCTCATTTGCGAGGAGGCTCGTTTGTCTCAGACTCAGCCACTTGATGTCTCACACATCATGTGGTGTGAGCTTCGGTTTACCGTGTTCAACCACAAAGTGCCTATCTATGGGCCCTATCTGTTTCTGCTGATCTCGAAGACTTGGGAGAAGATGTTCCCTGGTGAGGAGTTCCTTGCTCCAGACTGGATTCGCCATGATCCCATCTGTCTCCGTGTCAAGTCCAACTGGGCCAACACTACTACTTGCACTGAGGCGTCTGCTGCTAGGGCTGCTGTTGATGAGGAGGATGTTGGTGCAGAGGATGTTGCTGAGGACCGTGCTGCCAGGCCTTCCCATAGTTCCTCTATGCCCTCATGGGCCAAGAAGCTGAAGGACAAGATGAAGACTCTTTTCTGCATGCAGGCTAAGGGCCAGTACAGGACTCACGTGGCATCCAAGGAGAGTCGTCGCCGGGACAAGAAGATCTTGCAGCTCTATGGTGAGGATGTGTCTGGCAGTTCTGAGGATCGCATCACTCCAGAGGCCGAGTGGATGGAGAAGCAAGGCTACAGGTGGACTGATTCTGAGGAGGACGTTGAGGAGACCATCCCTGCTGCCGAGGAGTCCGACGGAGAGGGTTGGGATGAGTTCCCTGCTTGAGCCACCTCTTGTGTGTAGGTGTCCTCTCTGCCTTTTTGGCGTCTCGATGCCAAAGGGGGAGAGAGCGTAGGGATTTGCGAGTCGTGTGTTGTCGTTCGTGTTCGGTGTGTTTGTTGCTTTCTCGTTTGAACCTCGTTTCAGTTGCTTTGGGTTCCTTTACTTCATATGGTGTAAGACATATGCACTCTATCTATCTTAGCAAGCTCGTGATATATTGTGCTACCTTTTTGCTATGCTCTGCTTAGATGTTAGTCATCATGCCAGTCTCTAAAATATAGGGGGAGTGTTGATCCTAGCTTGTGTGCTATGCAGCCCAAAGCATCTATCTAGATTGCACACATCTAGGGGGAGCCCGTCTATATTCTAGAGAGGTGGGGTTTGCCTTTGCCCTATTTTATCTGATCTATGTGCAAATCCCGTATTGTCATCAAGCCACCAAAAAGGGGGAGATTGTAAGGGCATATTTATCCCTTAGGTGTTTTGGTGATCGATGACAATGCTTTTGCGGACTAATCGTGTGCCTTGAGTTTCTCAAACGCTTCATCACTAGGCACGAGACGATTTGGTGCCCCTCGAACACTATTGAAGACGGCGTTGTTCTACGTTTCTCTTTGGTGGATTTGAGTCGTAGGAGAGCCGTACTATTAAGAGGGGGTCCGCGTCGGAAAGGTTCGGGTGGAATCAACACGTACACATGTCCTTCCTTTCCCTTGCACTTTGGAGCATCTCTCCATTATCCTAGTTGTGCTTAATCTGACGACTACTGTTGTACTTGCGGTAGTACTGCACTATGGAGCGGTAGTACCGCAAGCACCTGCGGTAGTACCGCTGGGGGTCATAGTAGTACCGCTCCTCTGGAGCCTTAGTACTATGGCTACCAGGCCTAGTGCTGCTCTGGTACGGTAGTAGGGGCGGATGTAATTTTTTACATCCGCGCCCTCACGGTAGTACCGCATGTCCTGCGCGGTAGTACCGCGGGAGGCCACGGTAGTACCGCTCTCCTGGAGTCGTAGTACCATGGCCCTCATACCTAGTACCGCTGCATCACGGTAGTAGGAGCGGATGTAAATTTTTTACATCCGCGCCTCAACGGTAGTACCGCGCCTCGTGCGCGGTAGTACCGTGTCGGATTTTTTGCACTGTTTCATTTTCAGCGGAAGTAGGTGCGGATGTATTTTATTTCATCCCCGCTCTTCGTAGGCTTTGACTTTCCTGCCTTGCGGTAGTACCGCAAGGGGGAGCGGTAGTACCGTGCAAGCGGTAGTACTGCACTCAGTCAGGCACGTCCCAGCCTCTGCTGCTGCCACGGAAGTACCGTGGTCCTCCACGGTAGTACCGTGTGGCCTTGCGGTATTACCTCGCTTCTGGAGCGGTAGTACCGCATGTTGTAGGCTAAACATGTGGATAACGGTTGGATCTTTTCCATGATTATAAAAGGGGCGTCTCCTACCTCTAGTTGATTACCTCTTCCACCTCCAAGCTTCATTATTGCTCCAAGCTCCATTTTGGCCCGATCTCTCTCCCTATCCGATCAAACTTATTGATTTGCTCGGGATTGGGTGACAAGGGCCCGATCTACACTTCCACCAAGAGATATTCGATTCCCCCCCCCACTTATCCCTAGCGGATCTTGTTACTCTTGGGTGTTTGAGCACCCTAGACGGTTGAGGTCACCTCGAAGCCATACTCCATTGTGGTGAAGCTTCGTGGTGTTGTTGGGAGCCTCCAAGTGTTGTGGAGATTGCCCCAACCTTGTTTGTAAAGGTTCGGTCGCCGCCTTCAAGGGCACCAATAGTGGAATCACGGCATCTCGCATTGTGTGAGGGCATGAGGAGATTACGGTGGCCCTAGTGGCTTCTTGGGGAGCATTGTGCCTCCACACCGCTCTAACGGAGACGTACTTCCCCTTAAAAGGAAGGAACTTCGGTAACACATCCTCGTCTTCACCGGCTCCACTCTTGGTTATTTCGTGCCTTTACTTTTGCAAGCTTACTTGTGTTGTTTCTATTGCTTGCTTGTGTGCTAGTTGTCATTGCATCATATAGGTTGTCCACGTAGTTGCATATCTAGACAACCTATTTTGTTGCAAGGTTTAAATTGTTAAAGAAAAGCTTAAAAATTGTTAGTTGCCTATTCACCCCCCCCCCTCTAGTCAACCATATCGATCCTTTCAGTTTTGTAGACCTGGTAGCTCAAAAGATCGCTAATTTCTTATCCTCTGACCGGCGTTCCTTTGGCCCGATGGACGACTGGCATTAGTGCTCCTACTTTCTTCGTAGATTCCTTCGTGGCTAGTCCAAGAACCATTATGCGGAGTCTAGGCACGACAAAGTGCGGCTGGCTGCCCAAATTGGCTCCCTTGATGCTCGTGCTGACGGTCCAGGACTTTCTTCCGCAGAGTGGCAGATACGTTATGGTTTGGAAGAGGCCCTGTTAGTTCTTCATCACCTGGAAGAAAAATATTGGAGGCGAAGAGGCACCATCAATTGGACTCTAAAATGCGATTCTCCAACTACGTATTTCTTCGCCCTTGCCAACGGTAGGCGCTAGCGTTGTCTCATCGATAGCCTTCTTATCAATGGTGTCAGGGTCGCTGACCAACCTGAGATTATGAGCCATGTAGTTCATTTCTTTTCCTCTCTTCTCTCCGCTAAACCTGAGGTGGGCTTTAGATTGGCTAGTACTTTTTGGTCCTCCAGCGACTAGATTTCGTTTGGTGAGAACAAGAAATTGCTAGTTCCTTTATCTAAAGATGATATATTTGAGACAATCCATTCTGCCAATTCTAACGCGGCCTCGGGGCCCGACGGCTTCTCCATCCCTTTCTTTAGGAAATTCTGGCCTTAGTTAAAGGGCCATGTCCAGGCGATTATCCAAGGCTTTTGGTTGGGAACTGTTGATATCTCTAGGCTGAACTACGATGTGCTCACTCTTATTCCTCAAGTCAAAGGGGCTGACTTGATTACCCAATTTAGACCTATTGCCTTGATCAACAACTTCGCAAAGTTACCGGCCAAAGGTTTGGCTACTAGGCTATCTCCGATCGCTCACCGTGTTATTAGTCTTTTTCAGTCCGCGTTCATAAAGGGTAGATACATTCTGGATGGTGTGCTCTGTTTGCATGAGATTGTCCATGATTTGAGGACCAAGGGACTAAAGTTGTGGTTCTCAAGCTAGATTTTGGAAAAGCATACGATTCGGTCAGCTGGCGTTTCCTCCGCCAGGTTCTCCTTGCTAAGGGTTTCGATGGTGAGGTGGTGCACCGTCTTATGCAGCTAGTCACGGGAGGTCACACGGCGGTGTCGGTCAATGGGCAGATCAGTAACTTTTTTGCTAATGGCAGGGGTCTTAGACAAGGTGACCCGGCCTCCCCCCTCTTCTTCAACTTTGTCGCGAACGCCCTCTCACATATCTTGTCTCGAGCTGCTATGGCTGGTCACATTTCCCCTGTCAGCTCTCACCTTATCCCCAATGGCATTACCCATCTTCAATACGCGGACGACACTATTATCATGGTGGAGCTTAACGAGGCCATTATTTCTCATCTGAAGTTCCTGCTCCTCTGTTTTGAAGCCCTGTCGCATCTTAAAATCATTTTTTCAAAGAGCGAAGTCATTACCACTGGGGTCTCCGATGTCGAGGCTCAGAGAGTTGCGCATCTCCTAAATTGTTCCCTTGGTTCCTTCCCTTTCAAATATTCCGGCCTCCCAATTTTCCCCCATAAGCTCCTAGCTAAATATTTCGCTCCGGCAGTTACCAAGGTAGGGAACATGGTTTTACCGTGGAGAGGCCGTTACAACACCCAAGCGGGCAAGGTTGCCCTCACCAACGCTTGTTTGTCTTCTCTCCCAATGTTCCTAATGGGCTTTTACCTCTTGTCGGGAGGGATTCACACGGGCTTTGACAAACACAGGGGTGCTTTTTACTGGAATTCTTCTTATAACAAGCGCAAGTATAGGTTGGTCAAATGGAAACTGATTTGCAGACCTAAGAGCATGGGGGGCTTAGGGATCATTAATACTTCGGTTATGAACAAGTGCCTGATGGTAAAATGGTGGTGGAAAATCATGTCCCTTGAGGAGTGTCCCCTCTGGTTATCCTTCCTCAAGGCCAAATACTTCCCGGACTCGAGTCCCATGTTTGCATCTTCCTCGGGTGGCTCCCAGTTCTGGCATCATCTTGTTAAAGTTAGGCCTATCTTTCAGTCTTTGATTAAATTTGTAGTTAGAAATGGTAAGTCCACTCGTTTTTTGTTAGACTGGTGGGTCGGGAAGTCCACTCTCGCGGTGCCCTTCCCGGTTCTTTTCTCTTACTGCTCTGATCCGGAGATCTATATCTTCGAGCTCTCCGTTAATAATTGGGACCTCGCCTTTCGTCGATCCTTTCTCCCGCAGAGTTGGAAGACTCGCAACGTCTTACTGCTTGCTTCCCCATGCTATTGGATGAAGATGATTCGGTCGTTTGGCCTCACACCTCTTCTGGTCAGTTTTCGGTTAAGACTGCTTACGCTAAGCTTATCTCCGGTGCTCTCACGTAGAAATTTAAGAACATTTGGAAGGCCCGTATTCCTCCTAAGATTAAATCTTTATGTGGCAAGCTTTTCGTGGGAAGCTTCCTGCGGCTGATCAAATCCGGAAAAGGAATGGCCCGGGCTCTGATAGATGCGTGCTTTGTGGGGCCATTGAAAACATTGAGCATATTTTCTTTCATTGTTCTTTGGCTAAATTCCTTTGGTGTTGCATCCGACATTGGCTTCATGTTAATTGGAACCCCTCGTCCTTCGAGGACCTGCGACGCTGTGCTTCTACTTTATCTGGGGTGACTAAAATGGTTTTCTGGGAACCCCGTTAAACATTTTCAAAATCCTCAAAAACCTAACAGAAAAAAGTTACGGGGCTTTTAAGATCTAGAGTGGAAAAATCGAAAAGATTTCAAACTCTGGTCAAACTGTGGTCAAACAATGGTCAAACTAATTATTCTAGAATATTAGTGTTACTAAATAATTATATCAGTTATTTTGAATTTTGGTCAAATCTGGTCAAACTGTGGTCAAACAATGGTCAAACTAATTATTTAAGAAATATTAGTGTTACTAAATAATTATTGTTTTTTAAAACAATAGTTTCAAACTCAAACAGTGAAATGTGTCACTTCATGCTCAAGCAAAATTCCTGAGGGTTAATAGGATTGACATCTTACTATTGTCAGGAAAACAACAAGTGCAGACTTGGAAACGAGGGAGAATAGAACCCGAAAGTTAAGCGTGCTCAGGCTGGGGGAGTGAGAGGATGGATGACCGTTCGGGAAGTTAGATGATTTGGAATGATGATGGATGATTAGAGATTAGAGGATAAATTGAGCAGTGATGAGGGGTGGTGATTAGAGATTAGAGGTTAAATAATTCAGAAATGTGAAAATAAAAAAAATTCAAAAAAATTCAAAAAAAAAATCATAAAATTTCCTTTAGTCCCGGCTGGTGTTACCAACCGGAACTAAAGGTGGAGCTCCACATGGCCGCGGCCTTTAGTCCCGGTTCGTGTAAGAACCGGGACTAAAGGGGAGAGGCATTAGTAACGACCCTTTAGTCCCGGTTCCTTACCAACCGGGACAAAAGCCCTTTTTTCTACTAGTGTCATTATAATGTAAAACAATCACTAAATTAAACTGAAAACACAAAATTAAAGGGAAAAAAACTACGCGCACCCGGAACTAAAGCCCTACGCGCACCCGGGCCTGGCTCGTGCCACGTGTTTGCACTTTAGCGCCGGTTCGTGACGAACTGGTACTAAAGGGGGGGGGGGCTTTAGTCCCCACTCTTTAGTGCCGGTTGGCGAACCGGCACTAAAGGCCGTCACGAACCGGCACTAAAGGTCGGTTCTGCACTAGTGTAGGTTAGGGTATCAAGGCGGTGCATCATTGATGGTAGAGGCAATTTACTCATTTCAAATATTTTCTTGTGCATGCATGGATATTTTGTGTTATTCCCGCAAAAAAAGAATATATTGTTTTATACATATAATGTTCGTGTTCATGAAAGAGAGTGAAGTGTTCTCTTTTGTATTTTGTTTGATGACATCCAATATGCATTGTCGGGGAAAGTTATTAACATACCATCTCACATTAAATTGTATTACTCATGATTTCATGTGATCGGATTTTAGTATCATGTTCTTATAGTTTGAAATAAAAAAAGTGGGAACCAAGGGTGGGAGAAATGAGCAGGGAAAAGGGGTGTGAGACATTGATGGAAAAAGATGGAGGAAATCTTATGGACAAAGGGCGGGAGAAATTAGCGGTAGAAATCGTGGGAAAGGGCGGCAGAAAGGGCGCCTACCAGGTGTACGCGCAGCCCGTGTTCGTCTGCTACGAGAAGAGGCTCCGGACCCGGTACCCGGACGCGACTTTCTTCCACAGGGAGCTCGTGGGGCGGCTGCTGGGCCGCCGGGGCGCGCCGCGGTTGACCATGTGCAAGCTGGTGCTGCGCACGGCATTCGTTGCCGCCACCATGGTGATGTCGCTGATGTTTTCCTTCTTCAACGCCATTCTCGGCCTACTTGGCGCCGCCGCCTTCTGACTGTTCACCGTCTACTTCCCTGTCACCATGTACATCACGCAGGCCAAGGTGCCGACTTCTGTGGCCGACATCGTCCAGCGCCTTGGGCACGCCACCATGTTCAAGACACAGCTGTGATCAATCTATATGGAGGCAGTTGGTTCGATGATGCTTTTGCATGCATCTTTTGCTTTGATGGTCTGTGTGTGTGGTAGGTACTCTCTCCGCCCCGTAATGTAAGACGTTTTTTATGTATAGGTTATATGTCGGTTACCATTGACGGGAGGAGAGTGTATTATACTATGGAGAGACGCCTGCCTCTGGTACTCCCTATGTGCCATAATGTAAGAATCAAGATTTAGTTTTTCGTGCAGAAAAGAAGAAGAATGATTTAGTTCTTGTGAAGAATATTGTTAGAGTCGTGTCGAGTACCCCCTTCGTCCGAAAATACTTGTCATCAAAATGGATAAAAAGGGGTGTATATAAAACTAAAATGCGTCTAGATACATCCTCTTTTATTCATTTTGATGACAAGTATTCTCAGACGGAGGTAGTATCTTTTTACAAGGAAGGCTATAGTTGGATTATGAGTCGTACGGTATGTATGTCAACATAATAGCACAGGTAAACGGAGGAGCCGGCGGCCGGCGTGCGGTATTGTAGCGGTGTTACGGGGAGGAGCGTCCGTAGTTAGGCCCGGAAATGTAGCTGTGAACCTCGTTCAGAAATTTTCGATGACGCGCTCGTGTGATTGCTTGGTTCTTGGAAGATCCATCGTGTGTCTTGGATCAGTTCTAACAAGTATATCAACGGGCAACTTTATTTAGTTAAATAAGAAAAGGCCTACTCCTATGTTATTACGTGAACCGTCTGATCTGGCAGAATACGTACTACTTGTATACTCCGGAAAGGAGAAAGACGTCTGCCAGTGAGACGCGGCACCATCAATCACAGCAGGGGCGAACAGAGGAGCGCGCCGGCGGCGACTCCCGGCGCGTTCATTCCGCTGGACGCCTCAAGCTAATTGGGAGGTCGTTATGCTGTCTTCTCCGGGGCCAGACCATGGACAACGGCGAGCGACGTACAACAATGTGGGTTCGGGCGGGGCGGAGGGAGGCGGTGGAGGAGAGAGTGCTTATCGGCTCTCGGGTGAAATTGGAGTCGGAAGCGAGGACCCAAGGTGTGGGTGGGCCTGGAATCGGAGAAAAGGATGTTGCTTTCGGTGGGAATCGACGGCGACGGCTTTGTTGGCCGGTCGGTCGGCGACGAGGAAGGGAGGTCTGTAGGCGCGGCGGGGTGGATTCGGCGGTCGGGGGGTGAGACTGGACCGCGTGTGGATGGAAGTAGGCTTTTGGAGCAGGAGGAGTCGGATTTTGCTCCACGGCGGAGCCATGCCGGAGGCGGAGAAGACGACGACGCGCGCGCGGAAGGTTCCTCTGCCCTGCTCTGCTTGTTGGGTTGGCCGTGCGGTCGAGAGCGCGACTAAGCTCTGTAAGTTGTTGGCGAGCGTCAAATCATGGACGAGGTTGGGAGAAATCGCGACGGCGGCGATTGATTCATCCCGGCGCCGGAGAGCAGCGGCGAGGCGACTAACACACGGCCGGGGGCAGGCTTGAGATTGAGAGATGGACGAACGCGTGATTTGGCTTCACCTTGACGAGAGGAGAGGAGAGGAGAGTGATTTGGCTTGACGAGAGAAAGGATAGAAAAGCGATGGACGTGGCGTCGTGGGTGGGTCCCACCAGACCGGCCAGCGCGTGGGTGCGTGCGTCGAGTCCATCACGGACGGAGCGTACGTACGTTGGTTGAGAAGAGATGCATGCGCGCATGAATCGAGCATCAGCGGCACCCAGGCGCCGTGGTCGAGCCCGCGGCCGTGCTCCTCGCTCACCGGCCCGAACCCGGCGCCCTCCAGGAGCTCCTTGGTCCTCATGGCCAGGTCCGGCGCGCCCGGCGCAGGGTACCTCAGCTGCATATGCATAGCGCGCGAACAAACATGTCAACTCGTGTTCGTGGCACAAGCAGAGGTGTGAGGAATTAAGGTGACCTTGTACATCTCGGAGGGGAGGCCCTGCAGGTCGTGGATGGTGTCGTTGGTGCCGCGGACGACGTTGACGGCCGGAGTGTCGGTCTCCCAGTGAGCCGACACCACCAGGACGGCGTGCGGCGCCTGCGCGCCCGCCACCGCCGCTGGCAGCCACGACTTGAAGAAGCCGTGCGCCGGGATCCTCTCGTCGATGCAGATCGCCGGCGAGCCGTGCGAGAGGAAGAAGGTGTCCATGGCTGGCAGCGGCCGGCGTGCACGGTGAGACCCTCCCGGTGGCTTGGGTTAGTCTTGGCCCATCGCCAGCAGCGCCTCTACTTATGGCGCCGCGAATGGTCATTGATGGAGGTCTCATTTGTCACTCCACTCGTCTCATCGCATTCCATTTTTTGACACTCGCCTGTGGCGTGTCGTGTTGGATTGGAGCATTACTAAGAAGAAGAAAAATCCACCTTTAAGAGACGTCTTGTTCTATTCTTCATGTAATCCGAAAGAAAATGTCATTTCAAAACGGGAAATTTTGCTAGATCATAATTATGTGAAAAACAAGCAACAAGTGTTGACACTGAAAAAAAGTAATAAAGCGACAATTCATTCAAGAGTTGATCTCCTATTATAATTCTACACGTCATCCATTCATGAAAAGAATCACTAGATGGAATATGCGGGCTATTGAAGCCAAGCATTTAGTAGAATTACTGAACTCACCAGCTAACATACAAAGCCATTCATCGCAAAAGAAAGCTAAAGGGCGATGCATGGTATATATATATATATATATATATATATATATATATATGTGACGTCTGGATAATTAGGCTACAATAAACCCCGTTAATGATGCCCCGTCACCTCTGTCACAGTAGATGATCTTGGGTTAGTTCAAAAACCGATCCAAATTCAAATTTGAAAATCAAGTTAAACAACAAAAGTTTCAAAACATTAAAACTAAAATGTCCGTTTGCGACAAATAATCCATACATTATTTTGGTGAAGAAACCATATTTTTATAAAGTAACTAATTGTTCTAAGATAAGTAAAACAGTAGCTGAAACGATTATTTAAACATCTCTTAAATGATTAAATAATTGAAAACCTATTTTTATAACTACAAACATAATTATGCTAGTGGTATAAGTACTATTACTAATTTTGGTGCTAACTATATGATTTACAAAACAAAAACAATTTGAAAGATTAAATAAAAAGAAAAGAAAACACAAAAAAGGCAGAAAACACAACTAACAAAAGGATAGAGGGGAAAACCCTCTAATCCCCTGGGCCAACCGACCCCACTGCAGCCCAATTGGCCCATCCGGTCCACCCCTCTCCCTTTATCCCCCATCGAACCAAACCCTAACCCACTCGCTCCCACTCCCCCCCACGTCGCCACCTTCCCCCCTCCCGATCCAATCTGGATCGAGGCAAACCCCCCTCTCCCCTCGATCTCGCCCGCCTCTCTTTCCGTTCCCCCCCGTGCGGATCCCGTCGGTGGCAACCGCCGCCCCCGACACCTTGCACCCGCGCCGTCGCCGGAAATACGCCGCTGATGCCCACCCGTCAACCCCATCGCCCTTGGATCCCATCGCCGTCGCTCGGAACGCCCCTCGCCAGAAGCATCGCCGCCAGCCTCCTCGAGCTCCTCCTCGACCCGATGCCGTCGCCCGTCGTTGCCACCACCACGTCGCCGGCCTGCCTCCTTCTCCTCCTCCCCAGCGGCTACATCGCGCCATCTCCGTCCTCGTCATCGATCATCGCGACCCCGAGCTCCGGCGCCTCCCCGAGCTCATTTTAGCACAACTACAGGGCCCCGTGAGCACGCTTCCCCCATTCCCCCCCTCTGTTCCGCCGCCGTTTCGCTATGGCTGCGCGCTCGCCGTGTCCGCGCGCGCCCCTGCTAGGCGGCCCTGACCGCGTCCACCCCTCCCGGCTGCTTGCCGCCTTGGGGCTCCGTCCCTTGCCCGGTCCGATGCCCCGCCTCGCCCAGCCTACCTCGCCCGCACCACCGCACCTGTGGCCGCACCGCCCGGTCCTTGCCTCCGTCGCCCCTGCAACCACTCCGCCACGCGTCGCCCTGCGGACGCAGTCCCGCACCGGTCTGCGTCGTCGCCGCTCGCCGGCGAGGGTGCGCCCCGGCTCGCCATCCCCCCCCCCGTTGGCCGCGCCTGAGGCAGCGGACGGGCGCCCGCTGCGCCAGTTCGGGTTGCGCCCAACGCCCGCTAGCGCCCAAATCCATTATGGCCCCTGGCCCAATGACAGCCGGGGCCCATCCTAGAATGTTAGAGAAAAGAATTAAAAATAATAATAAAATAAATAAATAATATTAATTAATTAATTAATTAAAGAATTATTAACTTAATTAATTCTGTTAACTAACTATTAAACCAGATTAACCTGCTAATTAATTTGACTAAACAGTTAGTTAGTTAGTTAGGCAATGACATGCGGGACCCCCATGTCGGGTTGACCAGGTCAACTGCTGACGTCATGCTGATGTCATGATGACGTCAGCAAACACTGTTCTGGATAATGTTGTATTAAAATAACTAAATTAATCCTAAAATGATTTTAAATCTTTTAAAATTAATATAAAATAAACCGTAGCTCAGATGAAAATACTTTCTACATGAAAGTTGCCCAGAACGACGAGACGATTCCAGATATGCAACCCGTTCGTCCGCCACACACCCCTAGCATATCGAACACGCAACTTTCCCCCTCCGGTTCATCTGTCCGAAAACGCGAAACGCCGGGGATACTTTCCCGGATGTTTCCCCCCTTCACCGACATCACCTCATACCGCGTTAGGGCACGCCTAGCATCACGTTTTGCTTTGTCATGCATCGTCATGCATCTGTTTGCATTGTATTCATTGTTTCTTCCCCCTCTTCTTCCGCTAGACACCGAGACCGACGCCGCTGCTACCCAGTACGACTACGGAGTTGACGACCCCTCTCTCTTGCCAGAGCAACCAGGCAAGCCCCCCCTTGATCACCAGATATCGCCTATTCTTCTCTGTACTGCTTGCATTAGAGTAGTGTAGCATGTTACTGTTCGGTTACTCCTATTCTGTTGCATAGCATGTCATTGTTGCTACAGTCATTGATACCTTACCCGCAATCCTAAATGCTTAGTATAGGATGCTAGTTTATCATCATTGGCCCTACATTCTTGTCAGTCTGCCTTGCTATACTATCGGGCCGTGATCACTTGGGAGGTGATCACGGGTATATACTATACATACATACATACTATACAGATGGTGACTAAAGTCGGGTCAGTTCGATGAGTACCCGCAAGTGATTCTGATGAGGGGGCTGAAAGGACAGGTGGCTCCATCCCGGTAGAGGTGGCCCTGGGTTCCCGACAGCCCCCGACTGTTACTTTGTGGCGGAGCGACAGGGCAGGTTGAGACCACCTAGGAGACAGGTGGGCCTGGCCCTGTTCGGTGTTCGCGGATACTTAACACGCTTAATGAGATCTTGGTATTTGATCCGAGTCTGGCCACTGGCCTATACGCACTAACCAACTACGCGGGAACAGTTATGGTCACTCGACGTCGTGGTATCAGCCAAAGCCTTCGTGACGTCAGCGACTGAGCGGCGCGCGCCGGGTTGGACTGCGTTAACGCAACTTCCTTTGTAATGGAGGTTGCTAGGTCTGCTCTCCGGCCGCCCACGCAACATGCAGGTCTGCAATGGGCGATGGACCCAGACCCCTGCGCGCATAGGATTTAGACCGGCGTGCTGACCTCTTTGTTGTGCCTAGGTGGGGCTGCGACGTGTTGATCTTCCGAGGCCGTGCATGACCCAGGAAAGTGTGCCCAGCCAAATGGGATCGAGCGTGTTGGGTTATGTGGTGCACCCCTGCAGGGAAGTTAATCTATTCGAATAGTCGTGATCTTCGGTAATAGGACGACTTGGAGTTGTACCTTGACCTTATGACAACTAGAACTAGATACTTAATAAAGTATACCCTTCCAAGTGCCAGTTATAACCCGGTGATTGCTCTCTAACAGGGCGACGAGGAGAGGATCGCCGGGTAGGATTATGCTATGCGATGCTACTTGGAGGACTTCAGTCTACTCTCTTCTACATGCTGCAAGACGGAGGCTGCCAGAAGCGTAGTCTTCGATAGGACTAGCTATCCCCCTCTTATTCTGGCATTCTGCAGTTCAGTCCACTGATATGGCCTCCTTACACATATACCCATGCATATGTAGTGTAGTTCCTTGCTTGCGAGTACTTTGGATGAGTACTCACGGTTGCTTTCTCCCCCCTTTTTCCCCCTTTCCTTTCTTTCTGGTTGTCGCAACCAGATGCTGGAGTCCAGGAGCCATACGCCACCGTCGATGATGACTCCTACTACACCGGAGGTGCGTACTACTACGTGCAGCCCGCTGACGACGACCAGGAGTAGTTAGGAGGATCCCAGGCAGTAGGCCTGCGACTCTTTCGATCTGTATCCCAGTTTGTGCTAGCCTTCTTAAGGCAAACTTGTTTAACTTATGTCTGTACTCAGATATTGTTGCTTTTGCTGACTCGTCTATGATCGAGCACTTGTATTCGAGCCCTCGAGGCCCCTGGCTTGTATTATGATGCTTGTATGACTTATTTCATTTTTAGAGTTGTGTTGTGATATCTTCCCGTGAGTCCCTGATCTTGATCGTACACGTTTGCGTGTATGATTAGTGTACGATTGAATCGGGGGCGTCACAAGTTGGTATCAGAGCCGACTGCCTGTAGAAATCCCCCTTCCACACTCCTTGGCCGAAGTTGAGTCTAGAGTTTACAAAACTTTTACTAACATGGCTGTGCGGCCCATGGGCCCACGTCACCATTTGGTGGTATTAGGATCTTTTATTCCTCATCTATGCTCTGGGACTCTGATCTCTCTTCTATTCGGGTTAAATGATTTTGCTAAAAACAAAACTAACTTTAGGTTTTGATTGTACTTTCTCCCGGAGAGCCCCTCGTTACCGATGACCGCCTGCTGCACCAGAAGATTCCGAAGATACTCTACGATGTGCTCTCGAGACTATGTGCCATCGCTTTTGCAATTCACTTCCATCGATAAATCCCTCTGGATAACTACTTACACCTATCGTTCATATTGTCATCCCCAGTTGCTCTTGTTATTACAAGATGTCCTGAAATACTCTTCGATATTCCGAGAATTCTTTACGCTTACTGCCCTGCAGTTCCTTACTTCATGAATACCCCTACGGATAATTACTCGCGCTTGCCGAGTATCCTTCGTCCAAAGTTGTTCATGTGTTTCACAAAAATACATTCAAATACTACCCGATCTTCCGAAAATCCTCGACCAATCAAGTTGTCGTCGATTGTACCCCCAAGTCTATTCAACTTATTCATTTTTAATCAAACAGTCTGCTTCTGATCCTTTGTTTCGGAAATCATAATTTCCTTGTTATCTAAGCATCGAATTATTCAGATATTCTATAATCTGACGCCCTTGCATTATTACTTCCTCTGGTTGGGTATCGATACTCACATCAGCTCCATTGTGGATCGCCATATCCACTGTTGGATTATTATTCGATAGTGTCCTTCATAATTAATCACCTTGTGAGTTCATTCTCTAATACATAATGCCTTTGGTAAATTGTATCCTCTGCCTTGTCAACCATGCTTTACTTCCGAGCTTGAGTTATTTACCCCTGAAGTTGATGGTATACGTTCCCAAGATGCCTTGATGGGTTGAACCTATGCCTTCCTTGATATGTGTGAACTCGGAAGTTTTCACGAGCCATACTCATCTGGTATTTCACCAGGTAAAACTTTCAACACTAATGCCTTTATCAAAGCGAGAAGTGAATGGGAGGTTATACATTGACGAAGTGGGAATCGACCTTGAACCTTGCGTTCATGCCCATGGACACGATGTAGATCTTATCATCAAAGCTTCTCTTAAATTAATTATTCCTTTGGTATAAGTTCATCTTATATCTGGGATCTGGCCTTTTGCAATCGTGGTTCCGACCATGTTCTCCTTTAAATACCATTTATCGTGCAAGTTTAAGCACTTGTCTTTTGTAGAGCAATACCCCAGTCCAACCTCTACTTTGATTCGTCGTTGAGTATTACCCCCTGGTATCTCGAGATTGTCTTGGGACTGCATAACTTCTTATGAGTTCTTCATCAAGTACTACATTCTCACCGATTCCAATGTTTCCTAGGTTCTGAGTGGTTAGTCACTCAAATGTTGGGGAACGTTGCAGAAAATTAAAATTTTTCCTACGGTTTCACCAAGATCCATCTATGAGTTCATCTAAGCAACGAGTCAAGGGAGAGAGTTTGCATCTACATACCACTTGTAGATCACGAGCGGAAGCTAGCCAAGGGGATGGTGATGATGGAGTCGTACTCGAACGTGATTCGGATCACCGATGTCCAAGTGCTGAACGGACAGCACCTCCGCGTTCAACACACGTACGGGACGGGAGACGTCTCCTCCTTCTTGATCCAGCAAGGGGGAAGGAGAGGTTGAGGAAGATTGCTCCAACGGCAGCACGACGGCGTGGTGTAGTTGGTGCAGCAGTACTCCGACAGGGCTTCGCCAAGCATATACGGAGGAGGAGAGGTGTTGGGGAGGGGAGTGGCTGCGCCTTGGCTTGTGTTAAGCTCCCATGCGCCTCCCCACTATATATAGGGGTGGAGGGGCTGGTTTCTTGCCCTCCAAGTCCATTGGGGCGTTGGCCAAGGTGGGAGGAAAGAAATCCCATCATTTCCTTCCCCACAGATTGTTATCCCCCCTTTTTAGGGATCTTGATCTTATCCCTTCGGGATATGATCTTATTCCTTCTAAGGGGGGATCTTGGTGCGCCTTGACCAGGGGTGTGGGGCCTTTCCCCCACTACTCACGTTCATGTGGGTCCCCCCATGCAGGTGGGCCCCACTCCGGAACCTTCTAGAACCTTCCCGGTACAATACCGAAAAATCCCGAACATTTTCCGGTGGCCAAAATAGGACTTCCCATATATAAATCTTTACCTCCGGACCATTCCGGAACTCCTCGTGACGTCCGGGATCTCATCCGGGACTCCGAACAACATTCGGTAACCACATACAAACTTCCTTTATAACCCTAGCGTCATCGAACCTTAAGTGTGTAGACCCTACGGGTTCGGGAGACATGTAGACATGACCGAGACGTTCTCCGGTCAATAACCAACAGCGGGATCTGGATACCCATGTTGGCTCCCACATGCTTCTCGATGTTGTCATCGGATGAACCACGATGTCGAGGATTCGATCAAACCCTGTATACAATTCCCTTTGTCAATCGGTACGTTACTTGCCCGAGACTCGATCGTCGGTATCCCAATACCTTGTTCAGTCTCGTTACCGGCAAGTCACTTTACTCGTACCGTAATGCATGATCTCGTGGCCAACACTTTGGTCACCTTGAGCTCATTATGATGATGCATTACCGAGTGGGCCCAGAGATACCTCTCCGTCATACGGAGTGACAAATCCCAGTCTCGATCCGTGTCAACCCAACAGCTACTTTCGGAGATACCTGCAATGCACCTTTATAGTCACCCAGTTACGTTGTGACGTTTGATACACCCAAGGCACTCCTACGGTATCCGGGAGTTACACGATCTCATGGTCTAAGGAAGAGATACTTGACATTGGCAAAGCTCTAGCAAACGAACTAAACGACCTTTGTGCTATGCTTAGGATTGGGTCTTGTCCATCACATCATTCTCCTAATGATGTGATCCCGTTATCAACGACATCCAATGTCCATAGCCAGGAAATCATGACTATCTGTTGATCACAACGAGCTAGTCAACTAGAGGCTCACTCGGGACATATTGAGGTCTATGTATTCACACGTGTATTACGATTTCCGGATAATACAGTTATAGCATGAATAAAAGACAATTATCATGAACAATGAAATATAATAATACTTTTATTATTGCCTCTAGGGCATATTTCCAACAGTCTCCCACTTGCACTAGAGTCACCAATCTAGTTACATTGTGATGAATCGAACACCCATAGAGTTCTGGTGTTGATCATGTTTAGCTCGCGAGAGAGGTTTAGTCAACAGATCTGCGACATTCAAATCCGTATGTACTTTGCAAATTTCTATGTCTCCATCTTGAACATTTTCACGGATGGAGTTGAAACGACGCTTGATGTGCCTGGTCTTCTTGTGAAACCTGGGCTCCTTGGCAAGGGCAATAGCTCCAGTGTTGTCACAGAAGAGTTTGATTGGCCCCGACGCATTGGGTATGACTCCTAGGTCGGTGATGAACTCCTTCACCCAAATCGCTTCATGCGCTGCCTCCGAGGCTGCCATGTACTCCGCTTCACACGTAGATCCCGCCACGACGCTCTGCTTGCAGCTGCACCAGCTTACTGCTCCACCATTCAACATATACACGTATCCGGTTTGTGACTTAGAGTCATCCGGATCTGAGTCAAAGCTAGCGTCGACATAACCCTTTACGACAAGCTCTTCGTCTCCTCCATAAATGAGAAACATGTCCTTTGTCCTTTTCAGGTACTTCAGGATATTCTTGACTGCTGTCCAGTGTTCCTTGCCGGGATTACTTTGGTATCTAGCTACCAAACTCACGGCAAGGTTTACATCAGGTCTGGTACACAGCATGGCATACATAATAGATCCTATGGCTGAAGCATAGGGGATGACACTCATCTCTTCTTTATCTTTTGCCGTGGTCGGTGACTGAGCCGAGCTCAATCTCACACCTTGTAACATAGGCAAGAACCCCTTCTTGGACTGATCCATTTTGAACCTCTTCAAAATCTTATCAAGGTATGTGCTTTGTGAAAGACCTATGAGGCGTCTCGATCTATCTCTATAGATCTTGATGCCTAATATGTAAGCAGCTTCTCCAAGGTCCTTCATTGAAAAACACTTATTCAAGTAGGCCTTAAAGCTGTCCAGAAATTCTATATTATTTCCCATCAAGAGTATGTCATCTACATATAATATGAGAAATGCTACAGAGCTCCCACTCACTTTCTTGTAAACGCAGGCTTCTCCATAAGTCTGCATAAACCCAAACGCTTTGATCATCTCATCAAAGCGAATATTCCAACTCCGAGATGCTTGCACCAGCCCATAAATGGATCGCTGGAGCTTGCATACTTTGTTAGCGTTCTTAGGATCGACAAAACCTTCCGGCTGCATCATATACAGTTCTTCCTTAAGATTCCCGTTAAGGAATGCTGTTTTGACGTCCATCTGCCATATCTCATAATCATAGTATGCAGCAATTGCTAACATGATTCGGACGGACTTTAGCTTCGCTACGGGAGAGAATGTCTCATCGTAGTCAATCCCTTGAACCTGTCGATAACCCTTACCGACAAGTCGAGCTTTATAGATGGTGACATTACCATCCGCGTCTGTCTTCTTCTTAAAGATCCATTTGTTTTCTATCGCTCGCCGATCATCGGGCAAGTCTGTCAAAGTCCATACTTTGTTTTCATACATGGATTCTATCTCGGATTTCATGGCTTCAAGCCATTTGTTGGAATCTGGGCCCGCCATCGCTTCTTCATAGTTCGAAGGTTCACCGTTGTCTAACAACATGATTTCCAGGACGGGGTTGCTGTACCACTCTAGTGCGGAACGTGTCCTTGTGGACCTACGAAGTTCAGTAGCAACTTGATCTGAAGTACCTTGATCATCATCATTGGTTTCCTCTTCAGTTGGTGTGGGCATCACAGGAACATTTTCCTGAGCTGCACCACTTTCCCGTTCGAGAGGTAGTACTTCATCGAGTTCTACTTTCCTCCCACTTACTTCTTTCGAGAGAAACTCTTTTTCCAGAAAGCATCCGTTCTTGGCAACAAAGATTTTGCCCTCGGATCTTAAGTAGAAGGTATACCCGACAGTTTCCTTAGGGTATCCTATGAAGACGCATTTTTCCGACTTGGGTTCGAGCTTTTCAGGTTGAAGTTTCTTGACATAAGCATCGCATCCCCAAACTTTTAGAAACGACAGCTTAGGTTTCTTCCCAAACCATAATTCATACGGTGTCGTCTCAACGGATTTAGACGGTGCCCTATTTAAAGTGAATGTAGCTGTCTCTAGAGCGTATCCCCAAAATGATAGCGGTAAATCAGTAAGAGACATCATAGACCGCACCATATCCAATAGAGTGCGATTACGACGTTCGGACACAACGTTTCGCTGAGGTGTTCCAGGCGGCGTGAGTTGTGAAACGATTCCACATTTCCTTAAGTGTGTGCCAAATTCGTGACTTAAATATTCTCCTCCACAATCTGATCGTAGGCACTTTATCTTTCGGTCACGTTGATTCTCCACCTCATTCTGAAATTCCTTGAACTTTTCAAAGGTCTCAGACTTGTGTTTCATTAAGTAGACATACCCATATCTACTTAAGTCATCAGTGAGAGTGAGAACATAACGATATCCTCCGCGAGCCTCAACGCTCATTGGACCGCACACATCGGTATGTATGATTTCCAATAAGTTGGTTGCTCGCTCCATTGTTCCAGAGAACGGAGTCTTGGTCATCTTGCCCATGAGGCATGGTTCGCACGTGTCAAACGATTCATAATCAAGAGACTCTAAAAGTCCATCGGCATGGAGCTTCTTCATGCGCTTGACACCAATGTGACCAAGGCGGCAGTGCCACAAGTATGTGGGACTATCGTTATCAACTTTACATCTTTTGGCATCTACACTATGAACATGTGTAATATTACGCTCGAGATTCATTAAGAATAAACCATTGACCATCGGAGCATGACCATAAAACATATCTCTCATATAAATCGAACAACCATTATTCTCAGACTTAAATGAGTAGCCATCTCGTATTAAACGAGATCCAGATACAATGTTCATGCTCAAACTTGGCACTAAATAACAATTATTAAGGTTCAAAACTAATCCCGTAGGTAAATGTAGAGGCAGCGTGCCGACGGCGATCACATCGACTCTGGAACCATTCCCGACGCGCATCGTCACCTCGTCCTTCGCCAGTCTCCGTTTATTCCGCAGCTCCTGCTGTGAGTTACACATATGAGCAACGGCACCGGTATCAAATATCCAGGAGTTACTACGAGTACTGGTAAGGTACACATCAATTACATGTATATCAAATATACCTTTGGTTTTGCCGGCCTTCTTATCTGCTAAGTATTTGGGGCAGTTCCGCTTCCAGTGACCCTTCCCCTTGCAATAAAAGCACTCAGTCTCAGGCTTAGGTCCATTCTTTGACTTCTTCCCGGTAACTGGCTTACCAGGCGCGACAACCTCCTTGCCGTCCTTCTTGAAGTTCTTCTTACCCTTGCCCTTCTTGAACTTAGTGGTCTTATTGACCATCAACACTTGATGTTCTTTCTTGATTTCAGCCTCTGCTGACTAGCATCGAGAACACTTCAGGAATGGTCTTTTCCATCCCCTGCATGTTGTAGTTCATCACAAAGCTCTTGTAGCTTGGTGGGAGCGACTGGAGGATTCTGTCAATGACCGCCTCATCTGGGAGGTTAATGTTCAGCTGGGTCATACGGTTGTGCAACCCAGACATCTTCAGGATGTGCTCACTGACAGAACTATTTTCCTCCATCTTACAACTGTAGAACTTGTCGGAGACATCATATCTCTCGACCCGGGCATGAGCCTGGAAAACTAGTTTCAGCTCTTCGAACAACTCATATGCTCCGTGATGCTCAAAACGCTTTTGGAGCTCCGGTTCTAAGCTGTAAAGCATGCCGCACTGAACGAGGGAGTAATCATCAACGCGAGTTTGCCAAGCATTCATAATGTCTTGGTTCTCTGGGACGGGAGCGTCACCTAGCGGTCCTTCTAGGACATATTGTTTCCTGGCAGCTATGAGGATGATCCTCAGGTTCCGGACCCAGTCCGTATAGTTGCTGCCATCATCTTTCAGCTTGGTTTTCTCTAGGAACGCGTTGAAGTTCATGTTGACATGAGCGTTGGCCATTTGATCTACAAGACATATTTGCAAGGGTTTTAGACTAAGTTCATGATAATTAAGTTCTAATCAAATTATGAACTCCCACTCAGATTAGACATCCCTTTAGTCATCTAAGTGTTACACGATCCGAGTCGACTAGGCCGTGTCCGATCATCACGTGAGACGGACTAGTCATCGTCGGTGAACATTCTCATGTTGATCGTATCTTCCATACGACTCGTGTTCGACCTTTCGGTCTCCGTGTTCCGAGGCCATGTCTGCACATGCTAGGCTCGTCAAGTTAACCCTAAGTGTTTTCACTGTGTAAAACTGTCTTACACCCGTTGTATGTGAACGTAAGAATCCATCACACCCGATCATCACGTGGTGCTTAGAAGCGACGAACTGTAGCAACGGTGCACAGTTAGGGGAGAACACTTCTTGAAATTTTTGTAAGGGATCATCTTATTTACTACCGTCGTCCTAAGTAAACAAGATGCATAAACATAATAAACATCACATGCAATTATATAGTTGTGACATGATATGGCCAATATCATATAGCTCCATTGATCTTCATCTTCGGGGCTCCATGATCATCTTGTCACCGGCTTGACACCACGATCTCCATCATCATGATCTCCATCATCGTGTCTTCATGAAGTTGTCACGCCAACGACTACTTCTACTTCTATGGCTAACGCGTTTAGCAATAAAGTAAAGTGAGTTACATGGCGTTCTTCAATGACACGCAGGTCATACAAAAAATAAAGACAACTCCTATGGCTCCTGCCGGTTGTCATACTCATCGACATGCAAGTCGTGAATCCTATTACAAAGAACATGATCTCATACATCACAATTCATCATTCATCACAACTTCTGGCCATATCACATCACATGATCAATTGCTGCAAAAACAAGTTAGACGTCCTCTAATTGTTGTTGCATCTTTTACGTGGCTGCAATTGGGTTCTAGCAAGAACGTTTTCTTACCTACGAATAACCACAACGTGATTTTGTCAACTTCTATTTACCCTTCATAAGGGCCCTTTTCATCGAATCCGCTCCAACTAAAGTGGGAGAGACAGACACCCGCCAGCCACCTTATGCAACTAGTGCATGTCAGTCGGTGGAACCGGTCTCACGTAAGCGTACGTGTAAGGTTGGTCCGGGCCGCTTCATCCCACAATACCACCGAAGCAAGAAAAGACTAGTAGAGGCAAGTAAGATGACAAAATCCACGCCCACAACAAAATTGTGTTCTACTCGTGCAAAGAGAACTACGCATAGACCTAGCTCATGATGCCACTGTTGGGGAACGTTGCAGAAAATTAAAATTTTTCCTACGGTTTCACCAAGATCCATCTATGAGTTCATCTAAGCAACGAGTCAAGGGAGAGAGTTTGCATCTACATACCACTTGTAGATCACGAGCGGAAGCTAGCCAAGGGGATGGTGATGATGGAGTCGTACTCGAACGTGATTTGGATCACCGATGTCCAAGTGCTGAACGGACAGCACCTCCGCGTTCAACACACGTACGGGACGGGAGATGTCTCCTCCTTCTCGATCCAGCAAGGGGGAAGGAGAGGTTGAGGAAGATTGCTCCAACGGCAGCACGACGGCGTGGTGTAGTTGGTGCAGCAGTACTCCGACAGGGCTTCGCCAAGCATATACGGAGGAGGAGAGGTGTTGGGGAGGGGAGGGGCTGCGCCTTGGCTTGTGTTAAGCTCCCATGCACCTCCCCACTATATATAGGGGTGGAGGGGCTGGTTTCTTGCCCTCCAAGTCCATTGGGGCGTTGTCCAAGGTGGGAGGAAAGAAATCCCATCATTTCCTTCCCCACCGATTGTTATCCCCCCTTTTTAGGGATCTTGATCTTATCCCTTCGGGATATGATCTTATTCCTTCTAAGGGGGGATCTTGGTGCGCCTTGACCAGGGGTGTGGGGCCTTTCCCCCACTACTCACATTCATGTGGGTCCCCCCATGCAGGTGGGCCCCACTCCGGAACCTTCTAGAACCTTCCCGGTACAATACCGAAAAATCCCGAACATTTTCCGGTGGCCAAAATAGGACTTCCCATATATAAATCTTTACCTCCGGACCATTCCGGAACTCCTCGTGACGTCCGGGATCTCATCCGGGACTCCTAACAACATTCGGTAACCACATACAAACTTCCTTTATAACCCTAGCGTCATCGAACCTTAAGTGTGTAGACCCTACGGGTTCGGGAGACATGTAGACATGACCGAGACGTTCTCCGGTCAATAACCAACAGCGGGATCTGGATACCCATGTTGGCTCCCACATGCTTCTCGATGTTGTCATCGGATGAACCACGATGTCGAGGATTCGATCAAACCCTGTATACAATTCCCTTTGTCAATCGGTACGTTACTTGCCCGAGACTCGATCGTCGGTATCCCAATACCTTGTTCAGTCTTGTTACCGGCAAGTCACTTTACTCGTACCGTAATGCATGATCTCGTGGCCAACACTTTGGTCACCTTGAGCTCATTATGATGATGCATTACCGAGTGGGCCCAGAGATACCTCTCCGTCATACGGAGTGACAAATCCCAGTCTCGATCCGTGTCAACCCAACAACTACTTTCGGAGATACCTGTAATGCACCTTTATAGTCACCCAGTTACGTTGTGACGTTTGATACACCCAAGGCACTCCTACGGTATCCGGGAGTTACACGATCTCATGGTCTAAGGAAGAGATACTTGACATTGGCAAAGCTCTAGCAAACGAACTAAACGACCTTTGTGCTATGCTTAGGATTGGGTCTTGTCCATCACATCATTCTCCTAATGATGTGATCCCGTTATCAACGACATCCAATGTCCATAGCCAGGAAATCATGACTATCTGTTGATCACAACGAGCTAGTCAACTAGAGGCTCACTAGGGACATATTGAGGTCTATGTATTCACACGTGTATTACGATTTCCGGATAATACAGTTATAGCATGAATAAAAGACAATTATCATGAACAATGAAATATAATAATACTTTTATTATTGCCTCTAGGGCATATTTCCAACATCAAATACATCGATAACTGAATCGTGTCCTTTCTACGATTCAACCATTCTTAGCAATCTTCCTTGCTTACAAGTTTCTACCCGATCACTTCATCCCAAGCCTGATCGGCTATATCATTATCGTGCTAAATTTAACTGTGCTACCTGGTCCTTCTTCCTGAAGCACAAATTGTCGATGATGAGCTAAGCTTATGTCGATTTTCCTCATCATATCAGTTTGCCTTGAACAGCAAGCTTGATTTCGAGTTTGTCTCGTACCCATGGTTCCAATAACCTTTCGCTTCATCATTCCTTTGATTTGACGTCGTCGCTAATTGATTACATCTTCTTGAAACCTCTCGACAAATATGTCGTGATCTTCATCAACCTTATGAGCTCTTCCAGGATATCAATCGGATTCATGAAGAGAATACCGTCCTTGCCCTCGATGATTTGTGTTATCATCGACCACTTTATTGCCTTCCGTTCAACACAAACTTGTTCGCGTTTTGTGTTATACCTTGAGATCCCTGCTATCCAACATTTGTTCTTCTTTACCTTGGAGTATTACCATCTTTTAATATCAAGGATATTGTGAGGACTACTCCACCACTTAAGGAATTCTTGGTATTGTGATACTTCTCACCATCACCATTCTTTCTTGGGTCCTCGTGTTGATTCCAACCGGGGTACCAACAAGTGAGCGGTGCTGTTTGGATTCTGCCCTTCTAGCAACCCTCTTGCTTTGAAGTTAATGGTCGCCCGTTCATTCTTAGACTATTGATTATTGAATCACCATTCTGACGTTGGTCGTGCAACCCAGCCCATATTCAGGTGCACCTTTCAACCAATGTTTAAATGTGTATGCTGTCCTCGAGCATACATCATTATATCATTTGATCTGGCAAATGTTATCTCTTTGTTCATATAATTGTGGAAATCCATTTTTTTTGGAAATCTCAATTAATTAGCGCTGAGTCCACCAGCCATCTCCTCCCCTCTCCTTGATTTAATGATGAACGCTTGTTTAGGAACATGCTTCCATAGTTCATTTCCCGAGAATCTTACAATGTCATCTCATCAATTTGTGGTGCACCTTTTCTTCTCACGCATCCTAAGTCGGAGGTATCCTGACACCAATCGGATATGAACCTCGGACAGATATGATGGTTGGGACATATTTCCAAGAGTTATAACATTGATCTATTTATGACCCGGTAAGGTGATGGCATGCCCAGCACACCTGGCCGGATGACCTGTTGTTATAGTTTCCTTATTAGCAAGGTTATCCCTTCTTCCATGAGGAAATTGTAAGACTTATTCTACAAGTTGTTCCTGATGGATCCTTCCTGTATCCAAAGTCTGACCTTTGCTTGAAGACCATGTCAATACTATCTCGAAGCATGTCTGTGGTACTCCGATTTTCAGCAAGAACATTTGAAGCCCAATGCTAAATGTTTCCTGCTCAATTATCCAAACACCGCTGTATGGGTAATGTCATGAAATTCCTCTCCCCTTACATAAATGGTTTTCTACTTTCTATCCTGTCATGGATATCATGCTCTGTTTGTCCTTGGGAAGGAAATACCCCGAAATATGTGTTTTAACACATTTTCCTTTCCATTGTTCTGTTTAATGTGATAATCATATTTTCCTTTCCATTGTTTGATTTAACCTTTCTTGTGATCTATATGACCTAAGCAGTAATATTCTCCTGCTTATGTAAACACCTTGTGGTACCGCTCTGTCAGTAAGACCCTGTTACTATTGTTGATGACATTCCGGTAGCCACCGATGGACGAGAACCTTGCCTATTGGCCCGCCTCGTTCAACAAGCAGGAAAATGGTTCTCTTCGTCCCTCGCCCTTGGTATCGATGTTGTTGCCAACATAACTGATAGGCTACCCTCTGACACGCCTTACTATCGTGACCGTGCAAGATGTCGGCCCCCTTCCTACTTTCAACCACATGGTGGGCCCATAACCCACAGTTCCACAGGATCGAAACCTGACTCTCCTATACACCCCCTGTTCGCAAAGTTATTCCTCGCGCGTGGACTCGTATGTAATTCACGGGCCACCGTCCCAAGTGATCTATTTTCGTATCATACGCAATACTTATTCTCGTTGCCCTGAACCCCTTTCACCTTCTGATTAGGCATCGAACGCTTGCCTATCCGTTTGAAACTTCTCATGGTACCTCCTTACTTTGCTCTCGATATTTTCTTAAGATTCAATTCGAGAGTAACTTCCGCCACCTTCCTCGATGTTATCGACCAGATAGCCAACCTTGTAGAGGTCTGTCCTTTTGAGGCAACCCCCTTATTCTTTCGTAAGTACGATGGAACCCTCAAAGAAAGGATGTCGAATTCATCTTGATGACCCGAAGCAGAAAAATGAAGACATCAATATAATGGATCGACCACTTTGAGAGGAGCAACCAAGACCGAGAAGATTCGTTAGAATTTCATAACCAAATGTTTCCCCCTTAGACCCCTCATAAATCTCGAGACGAGATTTCTTGTAGTGGAGGAGAATTATGACGCCCGGATAATTAGGCTACAGTAAACCCCGTTAATGATGCCCCGTCACCTCTGTCACAGTAGATGATCTTGGGTTAGTTCAAAAACCGATCCAAATTCAAATTTGAAAATCAAGTTAAACAACAAAAGTTTCAAAACATTAAAACTAAAATGTCCGTTTGCGACAAATAATCCATACATTATTTTGGTGAAGAAACCACATTTTTATAAAGTAACTAATTGTTCTAAGATAAGTAAAACAGTAGCTGAAACGATTATTTAAACATCTCTTAAATGATTAAATTATTGAAAACCTATTTTTATAACTACAAACATAATTATGCTAGTGGTATAACTACTATTACTAATTTTGGTGCTAACTATATGATTTACAAAACAAAAACAATTTGAAAGATTAAATAAAAAGAAAAGAAAATACAAAAAAGGCAGAAAACACAACTAACAAAAGGATAGAGGGGAAAACCCTCTAATCCCCTGGGCCAACCGACCCCACTGCAGCCCAATTGGCCCATCCGGTCCACCCCTCTCCCCTTATCCCCCCACCGAACCAAACCCTAACCCACTCGCTCCCACTCCCCCCCACGTCGCCACCTTCCCCCCTCCCGATCCAATCTGGATCGAGGCAAACCCCCCTCTCCCCTCGATCTCGCCCGCCTCTCTCTCCCTTCCCCCCCCGTGCGGATCCCGTCGGTGGCAACCGCCGCCCCCGACGCCTTGCACCCGCGCCGTCGCCGGAAACACGCCGCCGATGCCCAGCGCTCGACCCCGTCGCCCTTGGATCCCATCATTGTCGCTCGGAACGCCCCTCGCCGGAAGCATCGCCGCCGGCCTCCTCGAGCTCCTCCTCGACCCGATGCCGTCGCCCGTCGTCGCCACCACCACGTCGCCGGCCTGCCTCCTTCTCCTCCTCCCCAGCGGCTGCATCGCGCCGTCTCCGTCCTCGTCATCGATCATCGCGACCCCAAGCTTGGCGCCTCCCCGAGCTCATTTTAGCACAACTATAGGGCCCCATGAGCACGCTTCCCCCATTCCCCCCTCTGTTCTGCCGCCGTTTCGCCGTGGCTGCACGCTCGCCGTGTCCGCGCGCGCCCCTGCTAGCCGGCCCTGACCGCGTCCACCCCTCCCGGCTGCTTGCCGCCTTGGGGCTCCGTCCCTCGCCCGCTCCGATGCCCCGCCTCGCCCAGCCTACCTCGCCCGCACCACCGCACCTGTGGCCGCATCGCCCGGTCCTTGCCTCCGTCGCCCCTGCTCCCACTCCGCCATGCGTCGCCCTGCGGACGCAGTCCCGCACCGGTCTGCGTCGTCGCCGCTCGCCGGCGAGGGTGCGCCCCGGCTCGCCATCCCCCCTCGTTGGTCGCGCCTGAGGCAGCGGACGGGCGCCCGCTGCGCCAGTTCGGGTTGCGCCCAACGCCCGCTAGCGCCCAAATCCATTATGGCCCCTGGCCCAATGACAGCCGGGGCCCATCCTAGAATGTTAGAGAAAAGAATTAAAAAAAATAATAAAATAAATAAATAATATTAATTAATTAATTAATTAAAGAATTATTAACTTAATTAATTCTGTTAACTAACTATTAAACCAGATTAACCTGCTAATTAATTTGACTAAACAGTTAGTTAGTTAGTTAGCCAATGACATGCGGGACCCCCATGTCGGGTTGACCAGGTCAACTGCTGACGTCATGCATGACGTCAGCAAACACTGTTCTGGATAATGTTGTATTAAAATAACTAAATTAATCCTAAAATGATTTTAAATCTTTTAAAATTAATAGAAGATAAACCGTAGCTCAGATGAAAATACTTTCTACATGAAAGTTGCTCAGAACGACGAGACGATTCCGGATATGCAACCCGTTCGTCCGCCACACACCCCTAGCATATCGAACATGCAACTTTCCCCCTCCGGTTCATCTGTCCGAAAACGCGAAACGCCGGGGATACTTTCCCGGATGTTTCCCCCCTTCACCGACATCACCTCATACCGCGTTAGGGCACGCCTAGCATCACGTTTTGCTTTGTCATGCATCGTCATGCATCTGTTTGCATTGTATTCATTGTTTCTTCCCCCTCTTCTTCCGCTAGACACCGAGACCGACGCCGCTGCTACCCAGTACGACTACGGTGTTGACGACCCCTCTCTCTTGCCAGAGCAACCAGGCAAGCCCCCCCCTTGATCACCAGATATCGCCTATTCTTCTCTATACTGCTTGCATTAGAGTAGTGTAGCATGTTACTGTTCGGTTACTCCTATTCTGTTGCATAGCCTGTCATTGTTGCTACAGTCATTGATACCTTACCCGTAATCCTAAATGCTTAGTATAGGATGCTAGTTTATCATCATTGGCCCTACATTCTTGTCAGTCTGCCTTGCTATACTATCGGGCCGTGATCACTTGGGAGGTGATCACGGGTATATACCATACATACATACATACTATACAGATGGTGACTAAAGTCGGGTCAGCTCGATGAGTACCCGCAAGTGATTCTGATGAGGGGGCTGAAAGGACAGGTGGCTCCATCCCGGTAGAGGTGGGCCTGGGTTCCCGACGGCCCCCGACTGTTACTTTGTGGCGGAGCGACAGGGCAGGTTGAGACCACCTAGGAGACAGGTGGGCCTGGCCCTGTCCTGCTTTCGCGGATACTTAACACGCTTAACGAGATCTTGGTATTTGATCTGAGTCTGGCCACTGGCCTATACGCACTAACCAACTACGCGGGAACAGTTATGGGCACTCGACGTCGTGGTATCAGCCGAAGCCTTCTTGACGTCAGCGACGGAGCGGCGCGCGCCGGATTGGACTGGATAACGCAACTCCTTGTAATGGAGGTGCTAGGTCTGCTTCCGGCCGCCCACGCAACGTGCAGGTGTGCAATGGGCGATGGGCCCAGACCCCTGCGCGCATAGGATTTAGACCGGCGTGTTGACCTCTCTGTTGTGCCTAGGTGGGGCTGCGACGTGTTGATCTTCCGAGGCCGGGCATGACCCAGGAAAGTGTGTCCGGCCAAATGGGATCGAGCGTGTTGGGTTATGTGGTGCACCCCTGCAGGGAAGTTAATCTATTCGAATAGCCGTGATCTTCGGTAACAGGACGACTTGGAGTTGTACCTTGACCTTATGACAACTAGAACCGGATACTTAATAAAACACACCCTTCCAAGTGCTAGATACAACCCGGTGATCGCTCTCTAACAGGGCGACGAGGAGAGGATCGCCGGGTAGGATTATGCTATGCGTTGCTACCTGGAGGACTTCAATCTACTCTCTTCTACATGCTGCAAGACGGAGGCTGCCAGAAGCGTAGTCTTCGATAGGATTAGTTATCCCCCTCTTATTCTGGCATTCTGCAGTTCAGTCCACTGATATGGCCCTTTACACATATACCCATGCATATGTAGTGTAGCTCCTTGCTTGCGAGTACTTTGGATGAGTACTCACGGTTGCTTTCTCCCCCTTTTCCCCCTTTCCTTTCTTTCTGGTTGTCGCAACAGGATGCTGGAGTCCAGGAGCCAGACGCCACCATCGACGATGACTCCTACTACACCGGAGGTGCCTACTACTACGTGCAGCCCGCTGACGACGACCAGGAGTAGTTAGGAGGATCCCAGGCAGGAGGCCTGCGCCTCTTTCGATCTGTATCCCAGTTTGTGCTAGCCTTCTTAAGGCAAACTTGTTTAACTTATGTCTGTACTCAGATATTGTTGCTTCCTCTGACTCGTCTATGATCGATCACTTATATTCGAGCCCTCGAGGCCCCTGGCTTGTATTATGATGCTTGTATGACTTATTTCATTTTTAGAGTTGTGTTGTGATATCTTCCCGTGAGTCCCTGATCTTGATCGTACACGTTTGCGTGTATGGTTAGTGTACGATTGAATCGGGGGTGTCACAAGTTGGTATCAGAGCCGACTGCCTGTAGAAATCCCCCTTCCACACTCCTTGGCCGAAGTTGAGTCTAGACTTTACAAAACTTTTACTAACATGGCTGTGCGGCCCATGGGCCCACGTCGCCATTTGGTGGTATTAGGATCTTTTATTCCTCATCTATGCTCTGGGACTCCGATCTCTCTTCTATTCGGGTTAAATGATTTTGCTAAAAACAAAACTAACTTTAGGTTCTCGCAAGTACTTTCTCCCGGAGAGCCCCTCGTTACCGATGACCGCCTGCTGCACAAGAAGATTCCGAAGATACTCTACGATGTGCTCTCGAGACTATGTGCCATCGCTTTTGCAATTCACTTCCATCGATAAATCCCTCTGGATAACTACTTACACCTATCGTTCATATTGTCATCCCCAGTTGCTCTTGTTATTACAAGATGTCCTGAAAATACTCTTCGATATTCCGAGAATTCTTTACGCTTACTACCCTGCAGTTCCTTACTTCATGAATACCCCTACGGATAATTACTCACGCTTGCCGAGTATCCTTCGTCCAAAGTTGTTCATGTGTTTCACAAAAATACATTCAAATACTACCCGATCTTCTGAAAATCCTGAGCAGCCTATTGCTTTTGAAATTCTTGCTTGCTTGCATTATGGTTAACCCCATAAGTCTCGTAATCTTAATGGCATACCTTGTCATTATCATTTTGAGTCTGTTGATTCAATATGTTGCGAATGCTCGCAATCCTCAATCAGATCCTAGAATTCATCCTTCCAGCTTAGACGTCATTTTAAACATGAGCTGGTCCTCGACCAATCAAGTTGTCGTCGATTGTACCCCCAAGTCTATTCAACTTATTCATTTTTAATCAAACAGTCTGCTTCTGATCCTTTGTTTCGGAAATCATAATTTCCTTGTTATCTAAGCATCGAATTATTCAGATATTCTATAATCTGACGCCCTTGCATTATTACTTCCTCTGGTTGGGTATCGATACTCACATCAGCTCCATTGTGGATCGCCATATCCACTGTTGGATTATTATTCGACAGTGTCCTTCATAATTAATCACCTTGTGAGTTCATTCTCTAATACATAATGCCTTTGGTAAATTGTATCCTCTGCCTTGTCAACCATGCTTTACTTCTGAGCTTGAGTTATTTACCCCTGAAGTTGATGGTATACGTTCCCAAGATGCCTTGATGGGTTGAACCTATGCCTTCCTTGATATGTGTGAACTCGGAAGTTTTCACGAGCCATACTCATCTGGTATTTCACCAGGTAAAACTTTCAACACTAATGCCTTTATCAAAGCGAGAAGTGAATGGGAGGTTATACATTGACGAAGTGGGAGTCGACCTTGAACCTTGCGTTCATGCCCATGGACACGATGTAGATCTTATCATCAAAGCTTCTCTTAAATTAATTATTCCTTTGGTATAAGTTCATCTTATATCTGGGATCTGGCCTTTTGCAATCGTGGTTCCGACCATGTTCTCCTTTAAATACCATTTATCGTGCAAGTTTAAGCACTTGTCTTTTGTAGAGCAATACCCCAGTCCAACCTCTACTTTGATCCGTCGTCGAGTATTACCCCTGGTATCTCGAGGTTGTCACGGAACACCATAACTTCTTATGAGTTCTTCATCAAGTACTACATTCTCACCGATTCCAATGTTTCCTAGGTTCTGAGTGGCTAGTCACTCAAATACATCGATAACTGAATCGTGTCCTTTCTACGATTCAACCATTCTTAGCAATCTTCCTTGCTTACAAGTTTCTACCCGATCACTTCATCCCAAGCCTGATCGGCAATATCATTATCGTGCTAAATTTAACAGTGCTACCCGGTCCTTCTTCCTGAAGCACAAATTGTCGATGATGAGCTAAGCTTATGTCGATTTTCCTCATCATATCATTTTGCCTTGAACAACAAGCTTGATTTCGAGTTTGTGTCGTACCCATGGTTCCAATAACCTTTCGCTTCATCATTCCTTTGATTTGACGTCGTCGCTAATTGATTACATCTTCTTGAAACCTCTCGACAAATATGTCGTGATCTTCATCAACCTTATGAGCTCTTCCAAGATATCAATCGGATTCATGAAGAGAATACCGTCCTTGCCCTCGATGATTTGTGTTATCATCGACCACTTTATTGCCTTCCGTTCAACACAAACTTGTTCGCGTTTTGTGTTATACCTTGAGATCCCTGCTATCCAACATTTGTTCTTCTTTACCTTGGAGTATTACCATCTTTTAATATCAAGGATATTGTGAGGACTGCTCCACCACTTAAGGAATTCTTGGTATTGTGATACTTCTCACCATCACCATTCTTTCTTGGGTCCTCGTGTTGATTCCAACCGGGGTACCAACAAGTGAGCGGTGCTGTTTGGATTCTGCCCTTCTAGCAACCCTCTTGCTTTGAAGTTAATGGTCGGCCGTTCATTCTTAGACTATTGATTATTGAATCACCATTCCGACGTTGGTCGTGCAACCCAGCCCATATTCGGGTGCACCTTTCAACCAATGTTTAAATGTGTATGCTGTCCTCGAGCATACATCATTATATCATTTGATCTGGCAAATGTTATCTCTTTGTTCATATAATTGTGGAAATCCATTTTTTTGGAAATCTCAATTAATTAGCGCTGAGTCCACCAGCCATCTCCTCCCCTCTCCTTGATTTAATGATGAACGCTTGTTTCGGAACATGCTTCCATAGTTCATTTCCCGAGAATCTTACAATGTCATCTCGTCAATTTGTGGTGCACCTTTTCTTCTCACGCATCCTAAGTCGGAGGTATCCTGACACCAATCAGATATGAACCTCGGACAGATATGATGGTTGGGACATATTTCCAAGAGTTATAACATTGATCTTTTTATGACCGGTAAGGTGATGGCATGCCCAGCACACCTGGCCGGATGACCTGCTGTTATAGTTTCCTTATTAGCAAGGTTATCCCTTCTTCCATGAGGAAATTGTAAGACTTATTCTACAAGTTGTTCCTGATGGATCCTTCCTGTATCCAAAGTCTGACCTTTGCTTGAAGACCATGTCAATACTATCTCGAAGCATGTCTGTGGTACTCCGATTTTCAGCAAGAACATTTGAAGCCCAATGCTAAATGTTTCCTGCTCAATTATCCAAACACCGCTGTATGGGTAATGTCATGAAATTCCTCTCCCCTTACATAAATGGTTTTCTACTTTCTATCCTGTCATGGATATCATGCTCTGTTTGTCCTTGGGAAGGAAATACCCCGAAATATGTGTTTTAACACATTTTCCTTTCCATTGTTCTGTTTAATGTGATAATCATATTTTCCTTTCCATTGTTTGATTTAACCTTTCTTGTGATCTATATGACCTAAGCAGTAATATTCTCCTGCTTATGTAAACACCTTGTGGTACCGCTCTGTCAGTAAGACCCTGTTACTATTGTTGATGACATTCCGGTAGCCACCGATGGACGATGACCTTGCCTATTGGCCCGCCTCGTTCAACGAGCAGGAAAATGGTTCTCTTCGTCCCTCGCCCTTGGTATCGATGTTGTTGCCGACATAACTGATAGGCTACCCTCTAACACGCCTTACTATTGTGACCGTGCAAGATGTCGGCCCCCTTCCTACTTTCAACCACATGGTGGGCCCATAACCCATAGTTCCACAGGATCGAAACCTGACTCTCCTGTGCACCCCCTGTTCCCAAAGTTATTCCTCGCGCGTGGACTTGTATGTAATTCACGGGCCACCGTCCCAAGTGATCTATTTTGGTATCATACACAATACTTATTCTCGTTGCCCTGAACCCCTTTCACCTTCTGATTAGGCATCGAACGCTTGCCTATCCGTTTGAAACTTCTCATGGTACCTCCTTACTTTGCTCTCGATATTTTCTTAAGATTCAATTCGAGAGTAACTACCGCCACCTTCCTCGATGTTATCGACCAGATAGCCAACCTTGTAGAGGTCTGTCCTTTTGAAGCAACCCCCTTATTCTTTTGTAAGTACGATGGAACCCCCAAAGAAAGGATGTCGACTTCATCTTGATGACCCGAAGCAGAAAAATGAAGACATCAATATAATGGATCGACCACTTTGAGAGGAGCAACCAAGACCGAGAAGATTCGTTAGAATTTCGTAACCAAACGTTTCCCCCTTAGACCCCTCTTAAATCTCGGGACGAGATTTCTTGTAGTGGAGGAGAATTGTGACGCCCGAATAATTAGGCTACAGTAAACCCCGTTAATGATGCCCCGTCACCTCTGTCACAGTAGATGATCTTGGGTTAGTTCAAAAACCGATCCAAATTCAAATTTGAAAATCAAGTTAAACAACAAAAGTTTCAAAACATTAAAACTAAAATGTCCGTTTGCGACAAATAATCCATACATTATTTTGGTGAAGAAACCACATTTTTATAAAGTAACTAATTGTTCTAAGATAAGTAAAACAGTAGCTGAAACGATTATTTAAACATCTCTTAAATGATTAAATTATTGAAAACCTATTTTTATAACTACAAACATAATTATTCTAGTGGTATAACTACTATTACTAATTTTGGTGCTAACTATATGATTTACAAAACAAAAATAATTTGAAAGATTAAATAAAAAGAAAAGAAAATACAAAAAAGGCAGAAAACACAACTAACAAAAGGATAGAGGGGAAAACCCTCTAATCCCCTGGGCCAACCGACCCCACTGCAGCCCAATTGGCCCATCCGGTCCACCCCTCTCCCCTTATCCCCCCACCGAACCAAACCCTAACCCACTCGCTCCCACTCCCCCCCCCACGTCGCCACCTTCCCCCCTCCCGATCCAATCTGGATCGAGGCAAACCCCCCTCTCCCCTCGATCTCGCCCGCCTCTCTCTCCCTCCCCCCCGTGCGGATCCCGTCGGTGGCAACTGCCGCCCCCGACGCCTTGCACCCGCGCCGTCGCCGGAAACACGCCGCCGATGCCCACCGCTCGACCCCGTCGCCCTTGGATCCCATCGTCGTCGCTCGGAACGCCCCTCGCCGGAAGCATCGCCGCCGGCCTCCTCGAGCTCCTCCTCGACCCGATGCCGTCGCCCGTCGTCGCCACCACCACGTCGCCGGCCTGCCTCCTTCTCCTCCTCCCCAGCGACTGCATCGCGCCCTCTCCGTCCTCGTCATCGATCATCGCGACCCCGAGCTCCGGCGCCTCCCCGAGCTCATTTTAGCACAACTATAGGGCCCCGTGAGCACGCTTCCCCCATTCCCCCCCCTCTGTTCCGCCACCGTTTCGCCGTGGCTGCGCGCTCGCCGTGTCCGCGCGCGCCCCTGCTAGCCGGCCCTGACCGCGTCCACCCCTCCCGGCTGCTTGCCTCCTTGGGGCTCCGTCCCTCGCCCGCTCCGATGCCCCGCCTCGCCCAGCCTACCTCGCCCGCACCACCGCACATGTGGCCGTACCGCCCGGTCCTTGCCTCCGCCGCCCCTGCTCCCACTCCGCCACGCGTCGCCCTGCGGACGCAGTCCCGCACCGGTCTGCGTCGTCGCCGCTCGCCGGTGAGGGTGCGCCCCGGCTGGCCATCCCCCCCCCCCCGTTGGCCGCGCCTGAGGCAGCGGACGGGCGCCCGCTGCGCCAGTTCGGGTTGCGCCCAACGCCCGCTAGCGCCCAAATCCATTATGGCCCCCGGCCCAATGACAGCCGGGGCCCATCCTAGAATGTTAGAGAAAAGAATTAAAAATAATAATAAAATAAATAAATAATATTAATTAATTAATTAATTAAAGAATTATTAACTTAATTAATTCTGTTAACTAACTATTAAACCAGATTAACCTGCTAATTAATTTGACTAAACAGTTAGTTAGTTAGTTAGGCAATGACATGCGGGACCCCCATGTCGGGTTGACCAGGTCAACTGCTGACGTCATGCTGACGTCAGCAAACACTGTTCTGGATAATGTTGTATTAAAATAACTAAATTAATCCTAAAATGATTTTAAATCTTTTAAAATTAATATAAAATAAACCGTAGCTCACATGAAAATACTTTCTACATGAAAGTTGCCCAGAACGACGAGACGATTCCGGATATGCAACCCGTTCGTCCGCCACACGCCCATAGCATATCGAACACGCAACTTTCCCCCTCCGGTTCATCTGTCCGAAAACGCGAAACGCCGGGGATACTTTCCCGGATGTTTCCCCCCTTCACCGACATCACCTCATACCGCGTTAGGGCACGCTGTCGTGGGAACGACTCCAACAGTAAGAGAGGGGTAGGATAACGGAGCATGATCTACCGAGATGCATATGGGTGGCACGGTGGTTTTAGCGAGTTCGGGCCTCTCACGGTGGAGATAACAACCCTACGTCTCGTGCTCCGGAGAGGCTTTGTTTTATCTGAGTATATATCCGGAGATTACAATGTGTGTGTGAGAGAGAGGAACGGATCCCCATGCCTGAGCTAAGTCTTGAGAGTAATGGTGAAAAAGAGAGAGAGGTGGAAGAAAAAGCCCCCCAAGTCTAGTGGTGGGGGGTGGCTTATATAGAGTGCGCCACCCCCTCACCTCCTTTGTTACAAAGTGGGGTATGAATGCCATAATGCCAGCCCGCTATTAAGCCCTCACTATTAGAAAGATGCCAACTGCCTTGCTGCCTGCTGGTCTTCGTATATCCGAGTGAGTCCTACGGTCGAGTGGTGAACCGTCATCCGAGTGGATGGTATGTTGCTTGGTCGAGTGGATAGTATGCTGCTTGTCCGAGTGGATAGTGTGTCTGTATGAAATTGACCTGGACCCACATGTTGTGTGGACCCCATGCTTCATGATATTTCGACCCTTCGTGGGCCTACCTGTTATGTATATCCCCAACATTAGCCCCCGAATCGATTGCGATTTTGCAGAACGAGTTGGTGTAAGACACAGTTTGGTCCGAGTGATTACAGAAATACTTGGTACATGTCGCCGCGCTTTCAGACAACCAAGGTTTGAACAAAATCTCAATGGATTCCGGCACCATGCTTCCCGACTAATCGAGGTAAGTGTCTGTGAGGAGCAACTTGGTGACATTCGTTCATCTCTCGGGAGAGGTTTAACTCGTGATCTGAGTATGGGCGTGTCATTAAATCCGTGCAACCAGATTGACACATGGACTGCTCTTTTAGAGAGATGCCATTCTTATCCCGGAGGAACATCAATACGAGTCGGTTTCAGATCCACACTTGTGAGTTTCACACTTTGAGTCCTAGAAGAAGGCTCAAAATAGGTCCATGGAGGAGCGTTAAACTCGCCTTATAGAATATTTTTTTGGAGTGATTTGGAGCTGGGCCTACATCGAGTAACTGATTACTCGGAATTTCTTCACGCCTGGAACGTGTCTTTTTTGTTGTTTGGCCGTCACTCGGGTTGGGCGGACCGTTCCGAGTGGATACCATTCCAGTGGGGGCACGCTGAGTGCACCCACTGGGTGTAGTCCCCGAGACTGCCGTCGACTGCGGGCAGTCGGCGGGAGTCTTAGAGCCTGTCTTTTTGTTGTTGTTCATCACTCGGACTGGTCAGGCCGTACCGAGTGGAGATTACTCCAGTGGGGGCACGCTGAGTGCACCCACTGGGTGTAGTTCCCGAGACCGCCGTCGACTGCGGGCAGTCGGCGGGGGTATGAGAGAACTAAAACTCTTCTTAGCTGGTACTGATCGAACTTGTTCTTCTCTGACTCGGAGGTCGAGTAATACTGGAGATGGGTTTGCATCGAGCAAAATGTTTCTTTCTGAGTTCTCTTCCAGTGGGGGCATGCTGAGTGCACCCACTGGGTGTAGTCCCCGAGCCTCTGTCGGACTAGATGAGTCTGGCAGAGGGTTTAAGTCTCTCGGTAAACCTCCAGGCAGTTGGCATAGCAAATATCTTTGTTTGGAATTGAATCAATCGGATGGATGCGTAACGAGGTGGTTGTACGAACGATGTTCAACGAGTAAGGTAGCCTGTACAATTCAGTGATGGTGCTTCATTTTTACCCTTTTGCATGAAAGGGGTATTTATCCAAGTGGACGTGCTTCACTTATAGATCTTCGGCGAACCGAGCATGTATGGTCAGAAGAATATTCCTGATGTGATCAACAGGTTGACCAAATGGGCGTAACCTCTGAGGGTGACATGGCCAACTGTGCCCCCGAGTGATGCTCGAAGGAGGTAAACTTGCTACAGAGTGTGATATAAGGTTTGACCATATGAGTAACTTAGCCGTTCCCGTGTTGGGGGTGTAGAGGTAAAGACATGTCCAACTGATGGTGGCGCGCGAGGCGGCAGAGGGGCGATGATGTGTACAACCGAGTGACGATGCATGGAGCGGTCGAATGGTGATGACGTGTGAAGTGGTCGAATGTAGGAGTACATATCTAGCCAAGTGAAGATGCATGGGGCAGCCGAGTGGTGAAGACGTGCACAACCGAGTGGCGGCGCGCGAAGCGGCTAAGGCGAAGTCGTGTGTCACCGGACGGTGAAAATGGTCCTTGGAGGACTTAGTCAAATGCTTTTGAAGCTTATGTAGTGACGAGTTTGGTGTGGTTGCGACGCAACAAGACCGGCGTGACAACTGAGTCTGAGTAGGAAAGAAGATGGTGTGCAGAGCATCTGGGTGATTATAAAACTTGTCTAAGTGGCGGATCGAATGCACTTGTTGAAGTGAAGGATCTGACTGGTGATGAAGTACTCGACCACTCAGGCGAGTGTCATTTCAAATGAGGTGCAGCCCCCGAGTGCGGCGTAGCCCCCGAGCATACTACAGGCTTCGACAACGGACATGCCGGAATATGAGAAATATAGTCTTGAATGGATGATTTGCAATTCATCGAGTCGGATTTGGGTAAAGATAAGGAGAAGCTTCCGAGTGATGCTCGAAAGAGGCAAACTCGCAAAAGAGTGAAGTGTGAAGTTTAATTATGAAAGGGACTTATCTGTCTCATGCCCGACGAGGTCTATATCATTGATACAATGAAGAGAATTTCATAGAGGGGTTGGTCGGACGTGTTTGAAGTCAACAGAGGGACAAGGTCAGTGTTGTGGTGCGCTAGGATCAGTATGGTGACCGAGTCCGAGCAGCGATGAAGTTGGCGCGTAAGGCTGTCGAGTGATCGCGTAACTTGTGTAAAAAATGGCACAAGTCAACACAATAATTTCTTGAGGAAATTTGATGTGTGCTGAAATGATTTGTGTGAATAACACCCATAGACACCCGCTGGGAGTGCAAGGGGCTTGTTGGTTGACCAGCAAAAGTCTAAAAGAGCGAAGGATTCGTTCGCACTTGTCGAAGCGAGAGATGCTACTGAACTCGTTGGAATACTGGCTAAAATAAAACGGAAGTGTAGTGTTTCGACTGAGTTGCAGCCCCGGAGGACCAATGCAAACTCGAAATGAAGAACGACACATGGTGTTCGTAAATGATATATGCAAAAAAATGGAAGTTGGACGTGGGAGTCACATAACCAGTACTAAGCAAGTATGTGAAAATAAGCAGTCGAGCATAGGGGTACACTCGGTGGTGTGTCGTCCGAGTGAACGTGATGTGTGAATTATGGAATACTCGGGAAGACGAAAATAACAGAATGTAAAATGACTTAGCTGTCTGAAGGCGCGCGGGGTGGTCGAGTGATGATGAGGTGACCAACCGAGTGGCGACGCGCGGGGCGGCCGAGTGGTGATGAGGTGACCAACCGATTGGCGACGCACGGGGCAGCCGAGTGCTGATGAGGTGACCAACCTGGTGGCGACGCGCGGGGCGGCCGAGTGGTTATGAGGTGACCAACCTGTGGCGACGCGCGGGGCGGCCGAGTGGTTATGAGGTGACCAACCGATGGTGACGCGCGGGGCGACCGAGTGGTTATGAGGTGACCAACCTGTGGCGACGCGCGGGGCGGCCGAGTGGTTATGAGGTGACCAACCTGGTGGCGACGCACGGGGCGGCCGAGTGGTTATGAGGTGACCAACCGATGGCGACGCGCGGGGCGGCCGAGTGGTTATGAGGTGACCAACCTATGGCGACGCGCGGGGCGGCCGAGTGGTTATGAGGTGACCAACCTGGTGGCGACGCACGGGGCGGCCGAGTGGTTATGAGGTGACCAACCGATGGCGACGCGCGGGGCGGCCGAGTGGTTATGAGGTGACCAACCTGTGGTGACGCGCGGGGCGGCCGAGTGGTTACGAGGTGACCAACCTGTGGCGACGCGCAGGGCGGCCGAGTGGTTATGAGGTGACCAACCTGGTGGCGACGCACGGGGCAGTCGAGTGGTTATGAGGTGACCAACCGATGGCGACGCGCGGGGCGGCCGAGTGGTTATGAGGTGACCAACCTGGTGGCGACACACGGGGCGGCCGAGTGGTTATGAGGTGAGCAACCGATGGCGAGGCGACGCTCGGGGCGGCCGAGTGGTTATGAGGTGACCAACCTGGTGGCGACGCACGAGGCGGCCGAGTGGTTATGAGGTGACCAACCAATGGCGACGCGCGGGGCGGCCGAGTGGTTATGAGGTGACCAACCTGTGGCGACGCGCGGGGCGGCCGAGTGGTTATGACGTGACCAACCTGTATCGTGTTTTTAAACTTAGGCGAGTACTGGACTGCATCTAAGCCCCCGAGTGGGAGGGTTGCTCTCCACTCGGCAGGATTTTTTTTGAAACTTAGGCGAGTACTGGACTGCAGCTAAGCCTCCGAGTGGGAGGATTGCTCTCCACTCGGTAGGATTTTTTGAAACTTAGGCGAGTACTGGACTGCAGCTAAGCCCCCGAGTGGGAGGGTTGCTCTCCACTCGATAGGATTTTTTGAAACTTAGGCGAGTACTAGACTGCAGCTAAGCCCCCGAGTGGGAGGGTTGCTCTCCACTCGGTAGGATTTTTTGAAACTTAGGCGAGTGCCTAACTGCAGCTAAGTCTCCAAGTGAGAGAACTTAGGCGAGTACTGGACTGCAGCTAAGCCCCCGAGTGGGAGGGTTGCTCTCCACCCGGTAGGATTTTTTGAAACTTAGGCGAGACGGATTCACAACTAAGTCACCCACTGGGGGATTTAGAGCATATAAAAAAGAATAACAATCATTTATGAGATTGTAAAAACTGTGTCGCGGCGTGATTGAGTGGTGATGAGGTGACTAACCGATTGGCGACACAAGGGACGGTCGAGTGGTGATGAGGTGACCAACCAAGTGGCGACGCGCGGGGCGGCCGAGTGATGAAGATGCTTGCCGCGGAGTAGCGATGCGCGGGGTGGTCGAGTGAAGTAGACCCGTCCCGCGGAGTGGTGACGCGCGGGGCGTCCGAGTGAAGTAGACCCGTCCCGCGGAGTGGCGACGCGCGAGACGTCCGAGTGAAGTAGACTCGTCCCGCGGAGTAGCGGTGTGCGGGGTGGCCGAGTGAAGTAGACCCGTCCCGCGGAGTAGCGATGCGCGGGGTGGCCGAGTGATGAAGATGCTTGCCGCGGAGTAGCGATGCGCGGGGTGGTCGAGTGAAGTAGACCCGTCCCGCGGAGTGGTGACGCGCGGGGCGTCCGAGTGAAGTAGACCCGTCCCGCGGAGTGGCGACGCGCGAGACGTCCGAGTGAAGTAGACTCGTCCCGCGGAGTAGCGGTGCGCGGGGTGGCCGAGTGAAGTAGACCCGTTCCGCGGAGTAGCGACGCGCGAGACGTCCGAGTGAAGTAGACTCGTCCCGCGGAGTAGCGATGCGCGGGGTGGCCGAGTGAAGTAGACCCGTCCCGCGGAGTAGCGATGCGCGGGGTGGCCGAGTGAAGTAGACCCGTCCCGCGGAGTAGCGATGCGCGGGGTGGTCGAGTGAAGTAGACCCGCCCGCGGAGTGGTGACGCGCGGGGCGTTCGAGTGAAGTAGACCCGTCCCGCGGAGTGACGACGCATGGGTGGCCGAGTGTCGAGGACGCGTCCAACCGAGTGGCACGGCATGGGACGGTCGAGTTGAGCATGTCATCAAGGAGGCGTCCGACCGAGTGAGAACACACGAATGATCAAGTGCCTGCACGTTAGTCGCCTGAATGCAGATTTCATGAAAAATGTATCTGGATGAACCTGGACGTGTCTCCAAGTAAACGAGGCATGCCGAGTGTAGCATCTATCCGAATGAACGAATCCGCCCGAGTAAGTCAGAGGCGTACCTGTCCGAGTAAACAGAGCCATACCTGTTCGAGTGTAGACTTATGCCTGTCCAACTGTACAAGAGTACCGGCTCGGAGTAGCGGAGCGTCTGGGCTGGCTTGTAAGCAACGCAGGGTGTGTGTGCGCTGGAGCCTGGTGCCTGTGGCTTTCCAAAACATGGACCAAAGCCAGATTAATTGCAAAGCTTGCATGGTGCAGCTAATTAATCCGGTGTTGAAGACGTCCTCCCGTTAGCTTGCATGGCGCAGCTAATTAATCTGGTGTTGAAGACGTCCTTCCGTTTCCTGGGCGCATTTATATGCATGCACGTAATCAAGGAGGAGGCAGCCCACTCACCTTGCATGGCTGAAGGGAAAAAGAAAACCATGGCCAGCAGCCGGCGA